>NC_091058.1:71798344-72100249 GCF_000393655.2 Nicotiana sylvestris
CTCCACTTCCCAAACTACCCAAGCTCCACCAGCTAAAGCAACCCCATACCCCCCTCCGCCAGCTACCTCTGTCTTCATGGCACCTCTGCCAGCTACACTCCATCGATCTTCCAGTGAGCCATTATTCCAGAACTAAGATAATCAATACTATCCCCCAGAGCCTACCTTCAAAATCCCAGATCGCTACTCCTACACTCCTCATTTTGAACTCCCTGTCAAGACTGAAAAGTCACCCAAAAATACGGAGTAGGAGGAGATATTTAGGAAGGTAAAGAGCTTGGAGAAGTCGCTGAGAAATATGCAAGGGTTAGGGGGCCAAGTGAGTGTGGCGTACAAGGATCTGTGTTTGTTTCCTGATGTCCAGCTACCTGTTGGATTTGAAATGCCTAAGTTCAATTTGTATGATGGGCACGGAGACCCCGCAGCTCACTTGAGAGGATTTTACAGCAACATGAGGGGAGCCGGTGGGAAAGATGAACTGTTGATGGCATTAGCCAAAGTCTGAGCGGTGCAGCATTGGAGTGGTATACCCACCAAGACAACAGTCGTTGGTACACTTGGGATGATTTAGCCCAGGCTTTTGCTCGATATTTCCAGTATAACGTAGAGATTGTCCCAGGCCGCTTGTCTTTGACAAAGATAGAGAAGAAGCCTAGTAAGAGTTTCAGGGAGTATGGTTTTCGTTGGAGAGAACAGGAAGCACGAGTCAACCCTCCAATGAAGGAAGATGAAATGGTGGAATACTTTCTTCAGGCCTTGTAGCCTACTTACTTTGGTCATTTGATCTCGACCATAGGAAAGTCTTTTAATGAAGTGGTAAAAATGGGAGGAATGGTAGAGGAAGGACTCAAATCAAGCAAGATCATGAGCTACTCTACCATCAAAACAACTACGCAGGCAATCCAGAATGGAACCAGAGGCGTGCTAGGGAAAAATAAGAAATAGGATGTCGCTATGGTCGTCTCAGGATCGTGGCATGGCCCGGGGGTTCTCCTCCCCACTACACCCAACCTCGACCCCAACCTCAAACCTATACCCCAACTCCATATAATCCACCCCAACACTACTTCCTACTACCAGAGCCTCAGTATTCAGTCAGGCCACCCCTATACCTTGTCTATCATGCACAGTCATATGATCAACCCCCACTCACTCGCAATGGCGTGCCCCAGCTCCACGGAACCTTTACCCACCTCCACAAACATACCGAAACCCTACTGGCCAAACTTTTGGGCCAAGCCAGAATACAGAAATGAAAGGTTACAACGGAAGAAAACTTTCACCCCGCTTAAGGAATCTTATACCAGCTTATTTCAAAGGTTGATGCAGTTGGATTTTCTGAGGCCAATTGAGTCAAAACTACCAAACCCCCCTCCAAAGAACCTAAATTATTCCCTCAAATGTGCGTATTGTTCTGATGCTCCGGGGCACGACACAGAAAAGTGTTGGCATTTGAAGAACGCCTCCAAGAGCTTATTGATACAAACCAAATTGTGATCCAAAGCCTAGAAGCGCCCAATATCAATCAAAATTCGTTGCCAGCCCATGCCGAAACGCACATGATTGAGATAGTGCATAAGGATGGGGAGCCCAAGAAGCCTTCAAAGTCTGTTATGATGATCCAAGCCGTTGAAAATAAGCCAGTAAAAGCTCCAATTGTTACAAAAGCAATGTCTTCGATAGCTGAAAAGCTGACAGATAAGCCAAGCACGCCCAATGATAAACCACCTATTGTAGTCTCGAAGGGTATCCCAGATGATGTTGAAAAAAAGCAAGAAAAACCGAAAGTGGTCGTGACGGGGGTAGCAAGTAATCCTGTCATTGTTGCAGAAAGGGCTCACATTGCCCCTGTTATTATCAAAACTATGACCCAGTTGCCGATAGATAACACCAAGGCTGTTCCATGGAATTACAAGACAGTGATAGTAACTTACAAAGGGAAAGAGGTGGAAGAGGAAGTTAATGAAACCCAGGGTTTGACTCGTTCGGGGAGATGCTTTTCCCCAGAAGAGTTAAGGAAAGATAAGCCACTCAAAGATGGTCCAATTCTAAGGAAGAAACCAGTCACTGAAGAGGAAGCGGAAAAATTCTTGAGAAAAATGAAGGTGCAGGATTACTCCATAGTAGAACAATTAAGAAAGACCCCCGCTTGGATTTCTCTTCTATCATTGTTGATACATTCAGACGAGCATCACCGGGCCCTCATTAAAATTCTGAATGAAGCTCATGTACCTGACAAGATCACAGTGAACCATTTGGAGAAGATTGCTAATAAGATATTTGAGTCAAACAGGATTACCTTTTCAGATGATGAGTTGCCTCTGGAGGATACGGAACACAATCGGTCCCTCTATCTCATAGTGAAATTTAAAGATTCTATGGTCACAAGGGTGTTAGTTGACAATGGTTCCAGTGCAAACATTTGCCCTCTCTCCACTCTGGACAAGTTGAAAATTGATGCTGAGAGGATCCACAAGAACAGTATATGTATCCGAGGTTTTGACGGAGGGGGAAAAGATTCTGTTGCCGATATCATGCTCGAACTGACAATATGACGAGTTGAATTTACCATGGAGTTTCAGGTACTGGATGTGGCCATTTCTTACAATTTTCTATTAGGTAGGCCCTGGATACATGTTGCCAAAACAGTTCCGTCTTCTGTACACTAGATGGTGAAGTTCGAGTGGGATAGACAAGAAATCGTCATGCATGGTGATGAGAACCTATATGCTTTCAATGATACATCAGTTCTGTTTATTAAGGCTGAAGAAGATAAGGGTCGTGGGTCTATTAAGTTTCTGAAACAGTGTCGGTTGAGAAGGTTCCAGAAGGGGAATACATTCCAGGTCCAAAGCTAGCTTCTGCAACCGTCATGGTAGCAAGTGAACATTTGAAGAATGGTTTTGTGCCGGGCAAGGGTCTGGGCGCATCTTTGCAAGGTATCGTGCAGCCAGTGTCTCTACGTGAAAATCTGGGTACATTTGGTCTAGGGTTCAAGCCTACCGGGGATGATGTGAAAAAGGCTAAAAAGTTGAAAAAGAAGGCATGGTCGCTCCTTAAACCTATCCCGCGTCTCTCCAGGTCTTTCATCAAGTCCGAGGTCGTGAAACGTCCAGTGTCAACAGTTCCAAAGCTTGTGGTTGATTTTGATAAAGAATTGGCTAAAAGATTCCATAGTTTATTTGATGAGGTGAACACCGTAGAAATTGGGGAAGGTTCCAGCAAAGCGGATGTGCAGTTTATTGGGCCAAAAGTGAAGCTTCACAATTGGGATGCTACTCCTCTCCCTACCCGGAAGAAGTTTTGGTAGTTTGCTTTCTTTTCCTTTCTGTTATCTGGATTATTCCAGGGTTGTAATTCAGATTTTTATTTTTCGTCTGTTTTGATGTACAAACTCTTCTATCCTTTATTTTCAATGAAATGCAATTTCTCTTTTCTATTACTCCTGAGAGTGTTATTTTTTTTAAATGTAAAACAAAATGTCGTGGAATCCTAATAAATGTAAGGAATCAAATTTGAAAGCTACATAAAACCTATTACCAAAATTGAGGGAGAATCTCAACAATGGTAGCACATGATAGTAGGATTTATAACTAAGTACTAGTCCTTGAAGCCAATTAACGTAAGTGTCTAGCTGCTTGCACCAACCTTCAACCTCTGCCCAGTCCTTGCACTCCTAGCAATTAGTCACTGCCCATAACCCTTGCTTCTGACTCGATGTTAATCTTGTGATTCCTTGCATGATCCTCAATGACCAATTCCTTTTATTCACATGTGACAATGCTTGCTGGACTCGTGCAATTTTAGAGGAAAACTGCACTGCCCGCACAGTTGGTGCACTGCCTTTGCCATAAATTTTGCTTGACCTCCATTGCTTATTTCTTGAAACCATCACTTGCAGCTCTTCCTATGATATCCTATTGCCTTGCCATGTAAGGGTGTTAAGCCTTGTTGTGTCAAAGATACCCGCATCCATCTGCCAAATGAATGCAGATTTTATATTCTTTCCAGCGATACTGTTTTTGACTCCAAATTCGTGTGTTTTCTCTTTGTATGTTGTTGATATCCTTGCCCTGTTTGATACTTCATGTGCTAGTGAATGATGCAACACTGAAGTTTTATGCCTAAATGCCTCCATTTTTCCCAGAATTGGGTGCCAAATCCAGTGTTTGAAATGGCCAAATCTTAGGAATTTCCAGAAATCCTTCCTCATGCTTGTGCATGTCACCTTTCCTTCTTCAAGGGAATGAGCACATAGTGCTAATACCACCCATAGAAGTCGTAGTAAGTGACAAGAAATGAGCACAATAACGTTTCCTGCAAAAAAGAACACAAGATTAGTGAAAACATTGATCAACACCATCTCCTCCAAAAGGATTTGAAGATGTTGATCCTGCTTGTTAACCACTTGTATTACACCAAACTTTGCCTGACTCCCTGTATCCATTGAGATCACTCTACCTTTTCCTGAATCACCTAGCCCATATTGCCCATTTCTCTTAACCATTCTGGGCATCTTTTCCTTGTTTTTCTTGGTTGAAAATACCCCATGATAAGACTTACGTTCCTCCCTACTGTTAGACTCCCTATCCCTCTTGACTACTACATGGTCTTTTGCCTCAATACCATTTCCTAGCCTTAACAGTCTTCCAGTAGAAACCACATGTATTTCCATCCAAGCATAAGCAATAGACATATAAGGATGTTTCCAGTTGTGTGTGTTATTAGCTTGATCCATCCAAATCCATTGTTTTATTTGTTTCCTTCTTTCTCCTACACTTATGCCTATCCTAGATTTCCTACCAATGGAATGAGCACAATGTGCTAATACCACCAACTGATATTTCCTCAAAGGATACGACATAAGTAAAGTAACACCTCCTGCAAAAAGGAAAACATCGTTAGTAATAAAATCAATTACCCCCTTCTCCTCCATCTGGATTCGAAGTTGATGATCCTTATTTTTGCCCTGCCATGTTTCCATCTCCTTTCTCCTACTTCCTTCATCCTTTACTAGTATCTCGCTGCCTTGATTCTCAAATTTGGACATAGTAATTTATCCACATTCACAAGCCTCCTTCCATGAGTGTCCAACTGATGAAAATCATGGCATACAATGTTGCCCACATCCAATGCATAGTTGGCTAAGTGATCAGCAAGCTTGTTTCCCTCCCTATAGATATGTGTTATCTCTCCATTACACATTATAAGCAGCTTTTTTATCTCTTCAATTTCATCCTCAATAACCCAAGGTGGCTTCCATATTCCAATGATAACATTTTTCATCATCATAGAATCTGTTTCTAACCAAATCTGGCGTATGTCCTGTTGCAAACAGTACCTTAAGGCTTCTAAAATTGCAATAGCTTCCACCTTTGAGTTAGTAGTCTCCTCTATCTCCTTTCCTGCAGCATATACTAAGTCCCAGCCTCATTCCTCATACAAATGCTTATCGAACTCCTACCAGGATTACCTCTTGACGCCCCATCCATGTTTATTTTAATCCAGCCATCCCTAGGGAGTTCCCATGTAACCTTAGTAACCTTCAGATGTGGTCTATACCTCTCCATTATATACAATATATCTGGCCATCTGTAAGGTACCTTTTTCAATGCCAGCTTTCTCACCTTAATTAAAGATTGGATTGTTGTGTTGATTTGATACACCACTCTATTGATCGACACCGCATCACCATGCTTATTACTATTTCTCCTCTTCCACAACTCCCAAACAATGATGCAAGGTAATGCTAGAAATATTGGTTTAAGCCTTGGAATAACCTCTACTGTCCAGTATTTTACTATTGCCTGTTGTAAATTCATCCCTTGCATAGACAGTCCAGCATGAGAAAAGAAATAATTCCATACCTTTTCAGCAGCATATGATGAAAAGAACACATGACTTAGAGATTCCTCCTCCGGATTTGCACAGCACCAACACCTTGAGGGAATAAAATATCCCATCCTACTTATTGCATCATCTAGTGGCAGCTTCCTTTTCCATAATTTCCACATAAAGAAAGAGATTTTGAATGGTAATCCCCTCACCCACATGTTCTTATATGTAATGGCAGAGTCCTTTCTTCTTATAAGGTATTCCCAAGCAGATTTGACTGTAAAATTTCCTTTTGTTTCTAAGTTCCAAACTGCCTTATCCAGAACATTCTCCTCCACTGGAGGAGCTACATTTTTCAAAATATGTGTGGCTAAATCTTCAGGCAGCAGTTGATACAACAATTCTTCATTCAATGCATCATTGTGATTCACATCATAAACAATATGATATGTTTCATCACAAAAGAAATTAGAAGGAGTGACAAAGTATAATGCTCCCAAACCAGTCCAATTATCAAACCAAAATAAAGATGATCCCATTCTTAGTTTCCAGACTATTTGGTGCTCAACTAAGTCCCTACATTCAAGCATTTTCCTCCACACATGAGATCCATGTCTCCAAGGAACAACCAATGCATTTAATTTCTTGCAATATTTTTGGCTCATGAAAGAACTCCAAAGAGATGGCTTAGTTCTGAAATTCCACCATAACTTGCAAAACAAGGCCTTAGACATATCATGTAAGGAACGAAATCCTACTCCCCTTCTTCACAAGGTAAGCATAAAGTGTCCCAAGAAGCCCAATGTCTGGCTGGCTCTCCCATCCACAAAATTGCTCCAAAAGAATCATGCAAACAATTTGTGGAGCTTGTTGATCACAGAGTTAGGTGGATTCACAGCTGATAATAGATGAATGGGCATACTTTGTAATACATGTGAGATCAACACTTCTCTTCCTCCAATAGATAATAGTTTTCCCTTCCATGATTGTAACTTATCAAGAACTTTAGTGATAAGTCCTTGATAATAATCCATCCTCCTTCTGGAATAAAAGATAGGGCAACCAAGGTATATGAATGGGAACTCTTGTTTCCCAATCCCGGTTATCCTCTAAACTTTCCTAATCACCACCTCTGGAGTAGAATGATGCAAATAAATTGCTGATTTAGACTTGTTCACCTTCTGACCGGATGCTGCTTCGTATGCATACAAAACTTCCATAATCAATTGTAAAGAAGTAGCATCTGACGAGGAAAATATGATTGTATCATCTGCATATGATAGATGATTTATCTTGGGACTCCACTTGAGCAATCCAAAACCACAGAAGTATAAATTCAAGTGCAGTGAATTTAAACCTCTAGACAATGCCTCAGCCGCTAGAATGAATAACGTGGGTGACAAGGGATCGCCTTGCTTTACTACCCTCGTAGAATTGAAAAATCCATGAGACTTTCCATTAATAAGAACTGAATACCAATTATTGGAGATAATCCCATACACCAACCCTATAAACCTTTCATCAAACCCTATTTCCCTTAAAACCTTGGTTAAAAATAACCAAGATAATCTATCATATGCCTTCATCATATCTAACTTGAAACATTAGGACCTGCTTTAGTTCTCAATCTCATATCAGTGACTTTCCTGTGTAAGCAATACATTCTCCATAATACTTCTTCCTTGCACAAATCCAGCTTGCTCATCTGAAATAAGATTAGGGAGATAGCCAACTAACCTCTCATGGATAACCCTAGAAAACACCTTGTTGATGAAGTTACTAAGGCTAATTGGCCTCGTATCAGAGAATGTCTTCACTTCTTTCTTTTTTGGCAATAATACTAAGTTTGTATGAGTTACAAACCTAGGTAGATCCTGCCCATTGAAGAAAGGCCTTACCATATCAAATACATCATCGCCTATAATATCCCAACAAGATTGAAAGAAGCTGCCATTAAAACCATCTAGACCTCCGGCACTTTCACCACTCGATCCAAACACTGCCTTCTTCACTTCTTCAATTGTGGGCTGTTTAATAAGCTCTTGATTCTGCTCCTCATTCAACATATGTGGGATATGATCTAGGATACCGAAGGAACTGGGCACAGATTCTTCACGAAACTGATCTGAGAAGAACCTTACTGCTTCCTCCGCAATTTCATCCTGTTCCTCAAACCACTGCCCTTTACTAGACTGAATTCTTTTCAGTTGTAGGTGCTTCCGCCTTCCTCTAACTTGTATATGAAAGAATTTCGTGTTTTTACCCCCATCTTGAAACCATTGCATTCCTGATTTTTTCTTCCAAAATTCCTCCTCTATTGCCATATATTTTTACAGATCAGCTTGAACTCGATGAAGTCTTTCTCTATTCTCCAATGTAGGCCTTAATATGAATTGAGATTCATGTACTTTCACCACCTCTTCAAGACTACTTATCTTCTTAAATATATCTCCATATGTATCCTTGCTCCAAGTAGCTAGAGCCTTCTTTAACTTCTTCAATTTATGATTGAATAAGGTGAATGGGTTTGCATGAAAATCCACATTCCAATTCTCTTGTACTACTGCCTTAAAGGAGTCATTTTTGATCCAGAACTTTAAGAATCTAAAGGGCTTCTTAATATGTGAAACTTCTGATTTCAAATTGATGAGCAATGGGCTATGGTCAGATCCTGTTTTAGTTAGATGCTCGATCTCTATCCCAGGCCATAAATTCTAAAATTCGACATTAGCCAAACACCTATCCAATCTCTTAAAAATACAATCTTATTCAGCTCTACCATTCCACCATGTGTAAATACTCCCCTTAAAACCAAGATCAAACAAGTTGCAAGTACTGACGCAATGCCTAAAATCATCGACTTCAATAATATGTACAGGCAATCCTCCAAACTTTTCTTCCTCGTCCCAGATAACATTAAAATCACCCCCAACTAGCCATGGAAGATTCATATCACTGGCCAAGGCATATAGAGAATCCCAAAGTTCCATTCTTTCAGTTGCGTCACATTTTGCAAATACCAGCGTTAGGAAAAATTCTTGCTGATCTTCCGTATCAACTATCTTCAAAGTTAATTGCTGCACCATATCCATAACTACACTGACTTCATATTTTTCATCAAAAAATGCCCAGATTTTATTAGACACGTTTTTGATGGCCAACGGAAAATCAATCATTCTTCGATATTTATCCAACTCCTTCCTTGTTGCATTGGTTCCATCAAGCCTATGAACTGGAACTTATATCTTTTATGCATTGATATGAGCCTCTCAAAGGCTCTCTTTGTTTTTACAGAACGAATATTCCAAGTCATAGCATTCATATCTAATTGATAGATTTGGAAATCGTTCTCCTCGTTTGAACCCCAGGTGCTTGTACACTAGGAGCTTCCTTGGTCTGCCTTTTCTTACCTCGACCTGCTGATCTTCCTTTGTCCATCGGTCGAGGAGATATATTACCTTGCCTTGTAACATGCATGAAATTCTGGGTAGTCGATTCCGCATCTAAATCTTTTCCTTTGCCCATCTGAGAATCTTCATCTTCTGCTTGAACATCTTTGACTGTCATCTGGTTCTTTGCTGTTTTGATGGTTAAACATTTGTCTCCCTTCTCCTTCATAATAATTCCTTTAGTACCTTCTAGCTGTATTATCATCTGACCATCATTATGAAATTGATTGTCCTTTCGTGTATCTCCATGATCAATAGGAATTCCACTGCTTGGTTTTTCTGCTACAGGGCTATCTGCATTGTTTAAAATTTGAGCCTCCTGTAATTTGGAGTCATTCCTGGGCAGCTCCTCCATCGATTTTGAAGTGTTATCCTCTTGTTGAATTGCCACCTGATCACTGTTGCCATTTACACTGTGCTCTTCTTCACCTTGACCATCTTCTTCAATCTGATCCTTTTTTTTTATTTTCATCACCCAATTCTTCACCTTCTTCTTCTGTGTGTTCCTCAGCTTGTTCACTCTATAACCTTCCTTCAGTGAACTTAACTCGATCTTGATAATTCTCCTGCTCCTCAATGGCCGTTGTATCTAATGATTGTGATGTAATTTCCTGGCATGTTTGATTTGTAGTGACATTGTTTACCCCAAAAGCTCTAATTACCCATTGACTTGTTGATTCTTTCTCCTTTTCCTTCTGTGAATTGTCTTCCAAATCCACTAGATTATTTTCTACAATCCCAGTTGAAGTAGGATTATAGGCAGGAGCAGCTGCGTTCAGTCTCCCAGGTGTATTACGCTTGGCAGGTGACTTGGCATTCCCTTTCCCAGTAGTAGTAGGATTTAGAAGGGCAATGCTTTGTGGCACTAATGCCAAATCATTATTATTCTCCTGTTCCCCATCCTCAATCTCTAAAATTGAAAATTGATTATTTGTTTGTACCCGATGATTTGCTGCATTCTCCATTGGAAGTTGATGCACATTTCCTTGATCTACTGGGATAATTTCTTTCCCAGTAATTGTTTGTCCTTCGTTATTGCCCTTCTTTGTACCGTTATCCCTGACCTCTTTCCATTTCTCCTTACCTTTGCCTGTCATATTTCCAACGACTTTACCACTAGATAGTATCATCAAAGGGCCTTGTTGATTTATATTACCTGAATCAGTATCCTGATCCACATGTTTTCCAGCTTCATGCTCACCTTCAGAACCTCTGCTTTCCATCAATTCTGGATGTAATTTCCAGCAGTCTCATGCCATGTCCCTGCAATTTGCACTCCTTGCAATACTTTGGCAAATAATCATACTTATTATTAACCCATTCAGCTCTCACTTCACCTGTTAATTCATTCTGTATATCCATTCGAACCTTCTTAGGTAAATCAGCCAAAAGATCAACTAATACCTTAACACGCGCACAACTTGGCCTAGTTTTATTAATAGTTGCCATGTCTAGGTGAAGGGGCTTACCAACTGCTGAAGCCAATGAGAATAAGCATTCTTTAACAAAGAAAGTAGGCAGCAAGTTAGGGAAGGAAATCCATGCCATTACCTTTGGTGTTTCTTCTCCAACTTTGAATTTGTGATCATATATCAAAGTTCTCAATTGATATTCACATCCCGCCTTGTCTTTGACATAATAAACACTCTTCGACGAAAAATCAACGAAGTCTTGCCACAATGTCATTCGAATTAAAACATGTCTGTCACGAAGATATCCAATATTACACTCACCTTTGATTCCACATTGCATTGGAACAATACGACGTAATTCATTAAGTTCAGGCCATCCATATGAAAATTTGCAAACAACAACATATTGCAAACCTTCAATTATATTCATTCTCTCAATTTCCGCTTCAGTAAACTTAACTACATGCTGTCCATTAAGTAAACTGGCTCATCTCAATTGAATTGGTTCGACAGAATTTACTCGCTCTTGCCTGGCAGTGTTCAACGTTGATGGTTGGAGAATTTTCGAGTAATCTAACTGCTCGGGATTATTGTTATTGGTCGTAGCTGGTGGGGTGAGGGTGGGGGAGAGCTGACCAGCCTGTTGTGATGGCTAGCCACTAGCCATATTGGCCATGGCAGCGGTGAAGCAGTATGTCGCCTCAAAATTGCCTGTTTCTCCAGAGCTTCTCTCTCCTTGCCTAGGTTAATGTTTTCGAACGAACGATAGTGATAGTGTCATTTTTATCTTTCTTTTTACAGTTTTTATGCTGGTTTCAATGATATGACATGCATGAGGAATCTTCGGCCAAGTCTTAAAAGCCAATCTAACTCTGAAATAATAATCCAAGAAATATAGTGTGATGACGAAACAGAATATGATGAAGAGGAGGCATTTGAGGAAATTAGTAAAGAGTTAAATCACTTTGAAGAGAAACCCAAGCCTAATTTGAATGAAACTGAAACAATCAATTTAGGAGATCCAGATAATATCAAGGAAACCAAGATAAGTGTGCACTTGGAGCCACAAATCAAGGAAGAAATAATCAAAGCACTGTTTGAATATAAAGACATTTTTGCATGGTCATATGACGACATACCGGGTCTAAGTACTGACTTGGTAGTTCACAAATTGCCCACTTACCCGGCATTCCCTCCCGTCAAGCAGAAGTTAAGGAAGTTCAAAACTGACATGAGTGTGAAGATCAAGGAAGAAATCACAAAACAGTTGGATGAAAAGGTCATTCGAGTAATGCGATACCCCACTTGGTTAGCTAATGTTGTGCTAGTGCCAAAGAAGGATGAAAAAACTAAGGTGTGCGTTGACTACCACAATCTCAACAAAGCAAGTCCAAAGGATAACTTCCCATTGCCAAATATCCACATTTTGATTGACAACTGTGCCAAGCATGAGATCAGGTCTTTTGTGGATTTCTATGCGGGGTACCACCAGATCTTGATGGATGAGGAAGACGCAGAAAAAACAACATTCATCACACCATGTGGGACATATTGCTACAGGGTAATGTTATTTGGTTTGAAAAATGCTAGGAAACTTACATGAGGGCAATGACTACTGCGTTTCACGACAAGATACACAAAGAGATCGAGGTTTATGTAGATGATGTGATCATAAAGTCAAACCAACAGTCCGACCACGTCGGAGATTTGAGGAAGTTTTTTCAGAGGCTCCGCAAGTACAATCTTAAGCTCAACCCTGCAAAGTGCACATTTGGTATGCTGTCTGGGAAACTGCTGGGATTCATAGTCAGTCGGCGAGGCATTGAGTTGGATCTGTCAAAGATCAAAGCTATCCAAGAATTGCCACCTCCAAGGAATAAGACTGAGGTGATGAGTCTGCTCGGGCGCTTAAACTACATCAGTAGGTTTATTACTCAACTCACAACAACTTGTGAGCCCATCTTTAAGTTGTTGAAAAAGGATGCTGCAGTCAAATGGACTGATGGGTGCTAAGAGGCATTTGATAAGATCACGGGGTACTTGTCAAATCCACCTGTGTTGGTCTCGCTGGAATCCGGTAGGCCTTTAATTCTTTATTTGGCAGTCCTTGATAATTTATTTGGTTGTGTATTGGGTCAACATGACATCATTGGCAGGAAGGAGTAAGCCATCTATTCTCAGCAAGAAGTTCACATCCTATGAGGTTAAGTATTCTCCCCTTGAAAGGACCTGTTGCGCCCTGACTTGGGTGGCACAAAAGTCGAAGCATTATCTGTCGTCCTACACTACTTACCTCATTTCTCGTCTGGACCCTTACTTATTCCAGAATGAAGATAACAAGGATGCTGGTGGAAGACAGGATACATTGGAAGAAGAAACGGCTCTATGAGGTAAGCAATAATTTGAGAATACTCCTCCTTAATACAAAATGATGATATGTAGATAATGTAAATACGCATAATGCTTTGTGTAGACTTGTGAAACCATATGTTGGGCTTAATTACTTGCAAGTTTTGCTAGTGACCATTTTATAGGGGAAAATTGATCGGAAATTTCCATTGGAATCCACGATGATTTAAACTCCCCATAAACCCTTACATTCGAGGACGAATGTTCCTAAGGGGGGGAGGGTGTTACAACCCATATCCACATGTGTTAGTTCATGCCATATATTAGTTAACATAAATCCAAGAAGGAATTATCTTTGAGATGATAAGAAGTCAATCCTATTGGTCTTAAGTGATACAAGAGTGTATAAGGGTGATTAACCAATATTAGAAGTTAAACGAATCAAGGATGTTGTAACTCGTATTTTCAGGTAATCTAGCGGTGCTTAATACACTCAAGAGGTCATTTATTAAGGTATTTTAATCATATAATATCCGTATCATAAGTCTTGAAGTCAAACGAGTTATGAAACAAAAGTCGACAAAAGTTGTCGCAACTTAGGTTCATAATTTTACTTAAACATTAGGTCCAATGTTTCTAATCTTTTCTCATAATTTACAAGGAATTACGGGGTGATATACCAACCAAATTAAATATCTATGAGTCTAGTTTCCAACGCATTAAACCGTTCATCGATACGATCTCGGAGTAGAGAGATATTCGCGTTTTCGCGAGACTGCGCCAAGCACCTCTCTATGGGGCCCACTAAGTCGGTTTAAGATATTTGGACCTATATAGGATGACTACAACCCGTTTTTAGTCATTTCTTTTCACTATTTTCAGACCTTAGAACCCTAGGAACATCCTCTCAAGGTTCTCTCAAGATTCAAGACCCAAAAAAGGGCAAACAACACAAATCAAGTGTCGGGAATTCCGTGGCGCTAGTAAGTCTCTTGTTCTTCTTGTTGTTGCTCATTTTTGTGTCGTTCCAACTCGTGTGGGAGGTTGTTTTAAAGGGTATATGTTCTGTAAATACTCCCTAATGTTCTTAATATCAATCCTAGGTGATTTCAAGCCTTCTAAAGTGATTCTAGTGCCGAAAAACACTAATTGATCGCTAGTTTCATTTTTTTGTTGTTGTGGCAGCATTGGAGGGATATTTCTTGGAAATTTAAGGTCAAATTGGAGTTGTTCTTTCTGTATAAAGGTAAGGAACCTCTTACTCTATATGTATTTAAGATTATCCAAGTTGCGGCTAAGCCATTGAAGCTAGAACTTGTGAGATATATATCGAAAGGTTTGGTAGTAGTGTTATTGTTTTGTGGACTGTTTTGCGTTGTTGTTGGGCTGCGTATTTTACTACTATCTTGTGGAGTTTTGGAGGAGGAAGGGTGTGGAGAAACACTATATATATGTAGGTTTATGGGCTGATAGTTATTCGTAACATTTCCAGATTGTTTGACACGACTATGGTGGTCGTCATATGTATGGAGTGATTAGGCTGTGTGTGGACTATATTGGGAGGCTCAATATGTTTATTATTGATGTTGTTTGGGCTGTTTGGTGACTATTTTGAATGGTGTGAGGTCATATATATAGGGGAGGTGCTGTCCGTTTCATCGTAAAATAGGTTGTGGTCGATACATAATAGTTATGACGCTTAAATGATAACGATAGTATCGTTTCTCTTATTGTAGACTAAGGAGTTTTGACAATTGCATAGCTTGAGATTGGGGAAGTATATACAAGGTATGTGAGGCTATCCCTTTCCTTCTTTTGCACGACTCTGATTGTACATAATGTAATGAACGAGCTTCCAAAGATACTCTACTCTTAGAAGCTAGCAGTACTTACATTGTTTTCCCTCTTATGGAACGATTGATGTTAATGTTGCTTCTCTTATTCTTATGTTATCAATGTTATTGGTACTTCCTGATTCTTATAAGGTTCATAGTGAAGAGTTAGTCCTAATAACGTGTACAGAGGATACCGACCTTACGTCACTCCGAAAGGTTTAGAATGTGATTCCATGAGTCGAGCATGCATTATATATATGTATCTATTTTACTCTACCGAGCCACGCTATAGTTGGCCGGGTACGGCACCTATTGTGCAACCACTGATCAGTTGGGTTTTACCGAGCTCCACGTGGCCGGGTACGATTCTACCGAGCCTATTATGGCCGGGTACGATATGATGATGATGATGCCCACAGAGGCGAATGCTTTAAAGGTTTATGTATTTATACATATGTATCATGCATTTCATGTAAGTAGCCCTCAGAGGTACTAAGATGTTACAGGTTGTATATTCTCTATCCTTGCTTACATTACTGATCGTATTTATGGTTCCTTGCCTTACATACTCAGTACTTTATTCGTACTGACGTCCTTTTATTTGTGGATGCTGCATGTCGTGCTGCAGGTCCTGATAGACAGACAGGTGCAGCTCCCCCACCACAGTAGACTGTCCAGTTCAGCGGTGATTGGCGAGATCCCTTCTCCGGACTTGCCTTGGTCTTGGTATGCAATTTTTGTTATAGACATTATGGGTATGTCGGGGCCCTGTTCCGGCTATGTTGCAACACTTATGTTCTTTTAGAGGCTCATAGACAGGTGTCGGCTCATGTATAGTTTGGTATGCCTTGTCGGCTAGTTTTTGTTGTATAGTCTTTCATAGTAGCGTGGTAGCTCAT
The DNA here is from genome assembly GCF_000393655.2 of Nicotiana sylvestris. NCBI lineage: Eukaryota > Viridiplantae > Streptophyta > Magnoliopsida > Solanales > Solanaceae > Nicotiana > Nicotiana sylvestris. The sequence goes on from NC_091058.1 coordinate 71,814,124, forward strand.
ACCTTATATGTAGTTTCTTGATTGTCTGGTCATCCCCTGCTATGTATATTCATGCCATCATATTTTATTGCTGGTTGTCCATGATCTAGGTCTACCATTTATATTGATCTCTTTAGCCTTAAAAGATAATAATGAAGGTTAGATGAAATATACGTTGGTGCTCAAGTGTGGTCGGGTGCTAGTCATGGCCCTTTAGTTTGGGTCGTGACAAACTTGGTATCAGAGCAAGTCTGTCCTAGGGGTTGTCTATGAGCCGTGTCTAGTAGAGTCTTGATTATGGATGTGTAGCGCGCCACATTTATAATCAGGAGGCTACATGACATCTAGGGTTGTTACCTTCTTCCTGAATCTAGATCGTGCGTAGAGTTGAGTCGTAAGTGTTCGTCTCTAATATTCACCTTGTTTTTTTCCAGTGATGCCTTCGACTAGGAAGCAAACGATTAGTAGACGGCTTGATACAGCAGCGGGAGAGGGTACCAGTCAGGTGCCCCAAGTCAGAGCAGGACAAAGTGAGGCTCAAAGTGAGATGCCCTCTCATACCTCATCTACTCCATCTCCTCCAGAGGATATTAGAAGGCACCCAGCGCCTCCAGTTCCTCCGTCTGGCACTCCAGACCAGGATATGCGGAGTGCTTTGCAGTTATTGACTAGCTTGGTAGCTGCTCAGGCTCAGAGGCAGAATACAGGTGCTGCTGAGAAACCAGTTAGTACAAGAGTTCGTGATTTTATTAATTTAGACCCTCCAGTGTTTACCGGATCAGACCCCAAGGAGGACCCACAGACTTTTATTGACCAGGTTCATCGTACACTTCGGGTTATGCATGTTAGTGATACAGAGGCAGTAGAGTTGGCTTCTTATCGGCTACGGGATTTAGCGGTTCTCTGGTATGATAGTTGGGAGAGATCCAGGGGTCCGAACCCTCCTCCAGCTGTGTGGAAGGAATTTTCTGAGGCCTTTCTTCGTCACTACTTGCCAGTTGAGATACGACGAGCTAGAGCTGATAAGTTCTTGAACCTTAGACAAGGTAATATGAGTGTGCGAGAGTACAGTATGCAGTTTGATTCTTTGGCAAGGTATGCTCCCCATATGGTGGCCGAGATGAGTGATAGGGTGCATATGTTCGTGAATGGGTTGGGACCACATCTGATAAATGAGTGTACGACAGCCTCCTTGGTGGAGGGCATGGATATTTCCCGTATTCAAGCTTATGCCCAGACCCTAGAGGATCGTAAGCGCCAGCAGAGGGCAGTTAGGGAGCAGGATAGGGGCCAGCATAAGAGGGCGAGATTTGCAGGGTATTCTGATGACTTCAGAGGCCGCATCAGGCCACAGTTTTCGAGGAGTTCGGCGCCACCTGTAGCTAGTGCTCCTCCACAGTTTCAGAGGCCTCGATATGATCGATCCTATTCTGGTCCAGGTCAGAGTTCGCGGGCATCTGGCTCGCAACATCACAGGGATACTAGTCAGATGAGACCCCCAACACCACATTGTGATCAGTGCGGCAAGGCCCACTTTGGACTGTGTCGTCGAGGTTCTGATGCATGCTATTCGTGCGGGCAGCCTGGCCATATGATGCGGGATTGTCCTAATAGAGGAGGTGATGGTATGGCTCAGCCGACTGGATCTGTGTCTGGTTCTTCCTCATCAGTTCGACCTCCAGCACGGGGTTTTCAGCAGTCGACAGGTCGTGGTAGGGGTAGAGGTGCAGTGCCGAGTTCGAGTGGTGCTCAAAATCGAACCTATGCTCTAGTAGGTCGACAGGATCTCGAGTCGTCTCCAGATGTTGTTACAGGTATTATATCTGTGTTTTCTTATGATGTATATGCGTTGATTGATCCGGGATCTACATTATCATATGTTACACCCTTTGTGGCTAATAAGTTTGGCATTGAACCTGAATTGATAAGTAAACCCCTCGCGGTATCTACTCCGATAGGAGATTCTGTGATTGCTAGAAGGGTATATAGAGGTTGCACTGTGATGATTTGTAGTCGTCAAACCTCGGCAAATTTATTTGAGTTAGAAATGGTTGATTTTGATGTGATAATGGGAATGGACTGGTTGGCCTCATGCTATGCAAATGTTGACTGTCGTACGAAGATGGTTAGGTTCCAATTTCCGGGTGAACCCGTCATTGAATGGAAAGGGAACATTGCTACACCGAAAGGTAGGTTTATTTCCTATCTTAAGGCAAGGAAAATGATCTCAAAAGGTTACATTTATCATCTCGTTCGCGTTAGGGATGCGGAGGCGAAACCGCCTACTTTACAATCAATCCCTGTGGTTAACGAATTCCCAGATGTTTTCCCAGATGAACTCCCAGGCCTTCCTCCTGAAAGGGAGATTGAGTTTAGCATTGATGTGTTACCTGACACTCAACCGATCTCTATTCCTCCATACAGAATGGCCCCGGCAGAGTTGCGAGAGTTGAAGGTGCAGTTGAAGGACTTGCTGGATAAGGGCTTTATTAGGCCTAGCACTTCACCTTGGGGTGCACCAGTCCTATTCGTGCGGAAGAAAGACGGGTCGTTACGGATGTGTATCGACTATCGACAGTTGAATAAGTCTACTATAAAGAACAAGTATCCACTTCCAAGAATTGATGACCTGTTTGACCAACTCCAGGGTGCCAAGTATTTCTCTAAGATTGATTTACGTTCAGGGTATCATCAGGTGAGGGTTAGGGAGAAGGATATTCCAAAGACGGCCTTCCGGACAAGATATGGGCACTTTGAGTTCTTGGTGATGTCGTTCGGGCTAACAAATGCCCCAGCAGCTTTTATGGATCTCATGAATACTATATTCAGGCCCTATCTTGATGTGTTCGTGATTGTATTCATTGATGACATTCTAGTGTATTCTCGTTCGGAGGCGGAACATGCGGGCCACTTGCGGATAGTATTACAGACGCTTCAGGATCGTAAGTTATATGCTAAGCTCTCCAAATGTGAATTCTGGCTGAACTCAGTAGCATTCCTTGGCCATGTGATATCTGATGAGGGTATTAGTGTCGACACTCAGAAGATCGATGCAGTAAAGAATTGGCCGAGACCTACAACACCATCAGAAGTCCGCAGCTTCCTAGGGCTAGCAGGATATTATAGGCGGTTTGTAGAAGGATTTTCCTCTATATCATCACCATTGACTAAGTTAACACAAAAAGCTACCAAATTCCAGTGGTCTGACACTTGTGAACGTAGTTTTCAGGAGCTGAAGAATCGATTGACATCTGCACCAGTGCTCACTCTTCCTGAAGGAACAGAAGGTTATGTGGTATATTGTGATGCCTCAGGTATAGGTTTGGGGTGCGTATTGATGCAGCATGGGAATGTGATTGCTTATGCATCAAGACAATTGAAGAAGCATGAAAAGAATTATCCAACCCATGATTTGGAATTGGCTGCAGTAATATATGCTTTGAAGATATGGCGGCACTACTTATACGGCGTCCATGTTGACATCTACACAGATCACAAGAGTTTACAATACATCTTCAAGCAGAAAGAGTTGAATTTGAGGCAGCGTAGGTGGCTTGAATTATTGAAAGACTACGACGTTGAGATATTGTATCATCCCGGTAAAGCCAATGTTGTGGCAGATGCTCTCAGCCGTAAATCAATGGGAAGCTTAGTACATATTGAGGCAGGTAGATGGGGGTTGATTAAAGAGCTTCATCAGCTAGCCAATATGAGAATCAGATTGTTAGACTCTGATGACGGAGGTGTTACTGTACAGAATACATCAGAATCATCTTTGGTAGCCGAGGTAAAAGCACGACAATATGAAGATCCTATCTTAGTACGATTAAGAGAAAGCATTCAACAGTGTAAAAGTATGGCTTTTGGGATCGGAAAAGACGGGGCACTGAGATACCAGAGCCGATTGTGTGTGCCTAATGTGGCAGGGTTGCGAGAGAAGATTATGAATGAGATTCATCAATCCCGATATTCCATCCATCCCGGCTCGACAAAGATGTATCATGATGTCAAGGAGCAGTATTGGTGGGATAATATGAAGAAGTCTATTGCAGAATTTGTAGCCCAGTGTCCCAATTGTCAACAAGTAAAGATAGAACATCAGAAACCCGGTGGATTGCTTCAAAATATAGAGATTCCGACCTGGAAGTGGGAGGTGATTAATATGGACTTCATTATTGGATTACCTCGCTCTTATCATAAGTTTGACTCCATCTGGGTGATAATTGATCGACTTACAAAATGTGCCCATTTTCTGCCAGTGAAGACAACTTACACGGCTGAAGATTATGCAAAGTTGTATATCAAGGAGATTGTTAGGCTTCATGGTGTGCCCATATCTATTATATCAGACCGAGGAGCTCAATTTACGGCTAACTTTTGGAGGTCTTTCCAGAAGGGTTTAGGCACACAAGTAAATCTCAGCACTGCATTTCATCCGCAGACTGACGGACAGGCTGAACGTACCATTCAGACACTGGAAGATATGCTACGAGCATGTGTTCTAGATTTTAAGGGGAATTGGGATGATCATCTTCCACTCATAGAATTCGCCTATAACAATAGCTACCATTCCAGTATTAAAATGGCCCCATATGAGGCACTATACGGGAGGAGATGTAGATCACCAGTTGGATGGTTCGAAGTCGGTGAAACAGAATTATATGGGCCAGATTTGATTCACCAAGCTATTGAGAAGGTGAAAGTGATACAGGAGCGATTGAGGATGGCACAAAGCAGGCAAAAATCTTATTCTGATGTCCGACGTCGTGATCTAGAGTTTGAGGTTGGTGATTGGGTTTTCCTGAGGATCTCACCAATGAAGGGTATTATGCGTTTTGGGAAGAAAGGTAAGCTGAGTCCAAGGTATATCGGGCCGTATAAAATTCTTCGACGGATTGGACAGGTTGCTTATGAGTTAGAATTGCCATCCGAATTGGAATTTGTCCACCCGGTATTCCATGTATCTATGTTGAGAAAATGTATTGGAGACCCTTCTCGAGTCGTCCCTATCAAAGATGTACAAGTTACAGAGGACCTATCATATGAAGAAGTGCCAGTGGCGATATTAGATCGGCAAGTCCGCAAGCTGAGAACAAAAGATGTAGCTTCCGTCAAAGTATTGTGGAGGAACAAAAATATGGAAGAAATGACATGGGAAGCAGAAGAGGAGATGAAGTCTAAATACCCTTACTTATTCCAGAATGAAGATAACAAGGATGTTGGTGGAAGACAGGATACATTGGAAGGTGAAACGGCTCTATGAGGTAAGCAATAATTTGAGAATACTCCTCCTTAATACAAAATGGTGATATGTAGATAATGTAAATACGCATAATGCTTTGTGTAGCCTTGTGAAGCCATATGTTGGGCTTAATTACTTGCAAGTTTTGCTAGTGACCATTTTATAGGGGAAAATTGATCGGAAATTTCCATTAGAATCCACGATGATTTAAACTCCCCATAAACCCTTACATTCGAGGACGAATGTTCCTAAGGGGGGAGGGTGTTACAACCCATATCCACATGTGTTAGTTCATGCCATATATTAGTTAACATAAATCCAAGAAGGAATTATCTTTGAGATGATAAGAAGTCAATCCTATTGGTCTTAAGTGATACAAGAGTGTATAAGGGTGATTAACCAATATTAGAAGTTAAACGAATCAAGGATGTTGTAACTCGTATTTTCAGGTAATCTAGCGGTGCTTAATACACTCAAGAGGTCATTTATTAAGGTATTTTAATCATATAATATCCGTATCATAAGTCTTGAAGTCAAACGAGTTATGAAACAAAAGTCGACAAAAGTTGTCGCAACTTAGGTTCATAATTTTACTTAAACATTAGGTCCAATGTTTCTAATCTTTTCTCATAATTTACAAGGAATTACGGGGTGATCTACCCACAAAATTAAAGATCTATGAGTCTAGTTTCCAACGCATTAAACCGTTCATCGATACGATCTCGGAGTAGAGAGATATTCGCGTTTTCGCGAGACTGCGCCAAGCACCTCTCTATGGGGCCCACTAAGTCGGTTTAAGATATTTGGACCTATATAGGATGACTACAACCCGTTTTTAGTCATTTCTTTTTCACTATTTTCAGACCTTAGAACCCTAGGAACATCCTCTCAAGGTTCTCTCAAGATTCAAGACCCAAAAAAGGGCAAACAACACAAATCAAGTGTCGGGAATTCCGTGGCGCTAGTAAGTCTCTTGTTCTTCTTGTTGTTGCTCATTTTTGTGTCGTTCCAACTCGTGTGGGAGGTTGTTTTAAAGGGTATATGTTCTGTAAATACTCCCTAATGTTCTTAATATCAATCCTAGGTGATTTCAAGCCTTCTAAAGTGATTCTAGTGCCGAAAAACACTAATTGATCGCTAGTTTCATTTTTTTGTTGTTGTGGCAGCATTGGAGGGATATTTCTTGGAAATTTAAGGTCAAATTGGAGTTGTTCTTTCTGTATAAAGGTAAGGAACCTCTTACTCTATATGTATTTAAGATTATCCAAGTTGCGGCTAAGCCATTGAAGCTAGAACTTGTGAGATATATATCGAAAGGTTTGGTAGTAGTGTTATTGTTTTGTGGACTGTTTTGCGTTGTTGTTGGGCTGCGTATTTTACTACTATCTTGTGGAGTTTTGGAGGAGGAAGGGTGTGGAGAAACACCATATATATGTAGGGTTATGGGCTGATAGTTATTCGTAACATTTCCAGATTGTTTGACACGACTATGGTGGTCGTCGTATGTATGGAGTGATTAGGCTGTGTGTGGACTATATTGGGAGGCTCAATATGTTTATTATTGATGTTGTTTGGGCTGTTTGGTGACTATTTTGAATGGTGTGAGGTCATATATATAGGGGAGGTGCTGTCCGTTTCATCGTAAAATAGGTTGTGGTCGATACATAATAGTTATGACGCTTAAATGATAACGATAGTATCGTTTCTCTTATTGTAGACTAAGGAGTTTTGACAATTGCATAGCTTGAGATTGGGGAAGTATATACAAGGTATGTGAGGCTATCCCTTTCCTTCTTTTGCACGACTCTGATTGTACATAATGTAATGAACGAGCTTCCAAAGATACTCTACTCTTAGAAGCTAGCAGTACTTACATTGTTTTCCCTCTTATGGAACGATTGATGTTAATGTTGCTTCTCTTATTCTTATGTTATCAATGTTATTGGTACTTCCTGATTCTTATAAGGTTCATAGTGAAGAGTTAGTCCTAATAACGTGTACAGAGGATACCGACCTTACGTCACTCCGAAAGGTTTAGAATGTGATTCCATGAGTCGAGCATGCATTATATATATGTATCTATTTTACTCTACCGAGCCACGCTATAGTTGGCCGGGTACGGCACCTATTGTGCAACCACTGATCAGTTGGGTTTTACCGAGCTCCACGTGGCCGGGTACGATTCTACCGAGCCTATTATGGCCGGGTACGATATGATGATGATGATGCCCACAGAGGCGAATGCTTTAAAGGTTTATGTATTTATACATATGTATCATGCATTTCATGTAAGTAGCCCTCAAAGGTACTAAGATGTTACAGGTTGTATATTCTCTATCCTTGCTTACATTACTGATCGTATTTATGGTTCCTTGCCTTACATACTCAGTACTTTATTCGTACTGACGTCCTTTTATTTGTGGACGCTGCATGTCGTGCTGCAGGTCCTGATAGACAGACAGGTGCAGCTCCCCCACCACAGTAGACTGTCCAGTTCAGCGGTGATTGGCGAGATCCCTTCTCCGGACTTGCCTTGGTCTTGGTATGCAATTTTTGTTATAGACATTATGGGTATGTCGGGGCCCTGTTCCGGCTATGTTGCAACACTTATGTTCTTTTAGAGGCTCATAGACAGGTGTCGGCTCATGTATAGTTTGGTATGCCTTGTTGGCTAGTTTTTGTTGTATAGTCTTTCATAGTAGCGTGGTAGCTCATACCTTATATGTAGTTTCTTGATTGTCTGGTCATCCCCTGCTATGTATATTCATGCCATCATATTTTATTGCTGGTTTTCCATGATCTAGGTCTACCATTTATATTGATCTCTTTAGCCTTAAAAGATAATAATGAAGGTTAGATGAAATATACGTTGGTGCTCGGCAAGTGTGGTCGGGTGCTAGTTATGGCCCTTCAGTTTGGGTCGTGACAATGGGAGTCCAGGAAGTCTTAGTCATGGGAGATTCGGATCTTTTGGTGCACCACATTCAGGAAGAACGAGAGACTCGGGATTTAAAGCTCATACCGTATCGACAATGTTTGCATGATCTTTTCCAATAGTTTCAATCAATAGAATTAAGGCATATTCCAAGGATCCATAATAAGGTTGCTGATGCTTTGGCTACCTTGGCGTCAATGTTGCACCATCCGGACAAAGCTTATGTTGACCCTCTGCATATTCAAGTTTGGGATCAGCATGCCTACTGTAATGTGGTTGAGGAAGAACTTGATGGTGAACCATGGTTCCATGATATCCGGGAGTACATCAGGATGGGGGTGTATCCAGTACAGGCCTCAGGTGATCAAAAGAGAACAATTCAACGTTTGGCTAATGGATTTTTCTTGAGTGGGGGAATTTTGTACAAAAGAACTCTAGATCTTGGACTGTTTAGGTGCATAGATGCTAAACATGCCACGTCTATCATGACCAATGTGCATTACGGAGTTTGCGGACCGCATATGAGTGGTATGTTCTGGTAAAGAAAATCCTTCGAGCAGGGTATTATTGGCTCACCATGGAATGAGATTGCATCAGCTTTGTATGCAAGTGTCATCAATGCCAGGTACACGGTGATTTGATTCATTCCTCGCCATCTGAGTTGCATACAATGTCCGCACCTTGGCCCTTTGTTTCTTGGGGCATGGATGTCATCGAACCAATTGAGCCAGCGACATCAAATGGGCACATGTTTATCCTGGTGGCCATAGACTATTTCACTAAGTGGGTTGAAGCTATGACTTTCAAATCTGTGACCAAGAAGGCAGTGGTCGATTTTGTTCATTCAAACATTATTTGTCGGTTTGGAATCCCTAAGGTAATCATCACGGACAATGGCACCAATCTTAATAGCCATTTGATGAAAGAAGTATGCTAGTAGTTCAAGATTATGCATCGAAATTCCACTCCGTATCGCCCCAAGGCAAATGGAGCTGTTGAGGCAGCTAACAAGAACATAAAAAATATACTTCGAAAGATGGTGCAAGGTTCTAGGCAATGTCATGAAAAGTTGCCCTTTGCTTTGCTGGATTACCACACTACTGTTCGCACTTTAGTAGGTGCAACTCCTTATCTGTTGGTATATGGAATTGAAGTAGTAATACCCGCGGAAGTTGAAATTCCATCCTTTCGGATTGTTGCTGAAGCCAAAATTGATGATGATGAGTGGGTCAAAACCCGTTTAGAGCAATTAAGTTTGATTGACGAGTAAAGACTGCAGTAGTGTGTCATGATCAATTGTATCAAAAAAGAATGGCAAGAGCATACAACAATAAGGTGTGTCCCCGAAAATTTGAAGTGGGTCAGTAAGTGTTGAAACGCATCCTTCCACATCAGGATGAAGCTAAAGGCAAGTTTGCCCAAATTGGCTGGGGCCGTTCATTATAACGAGAGTGTTGTCCAATGGTGCTTTGTACTTAACAGATATAGAAGGCAAATGTGTAGATATGGCTATCAATTTTGATGCGGTCAAAAGATATTATGTATGATTTCTTTGGTTTGTCTAATTGTTGTTTGTACTTGGCATGTTTTGAAGATTGGAATGACGAAGGCATTTTATTCTGCTATCTAAACCCTTTATCCTTTGTTAACCCTTTGAGTCTTACTTATTTTCTTTCATACCCCTTTTTTGGAATCAGTAGCAAAGTTCAGAAACACAGATACAGAATATGAATAAAGAAGAAAAAGAGGAAAAAGAGAAGAGAAAAAGAAAAGAAAAAAGAAATTGAAAAAAGTAAGTAAAGCAAAAGAAAGAGAAGAAAAGAAAAAGAAAAAGAAAAGACAGGTAACAAAAACAAAGCAATTCATATATCATGAACTACGTTCCACCTGATTCCTTTTAAGGATACGTAGGCAGCCTCACGGTTCGGTCCCATCAAAATAAAAATTCAATGTTCCCCAGGCCAAGAAACTGGGGCAGAAGTTGTGGTTTCGTAAAAGATCTAATTCCAAAAGTTGTAATTCTGAACCTAATCAAGTTGTTTTGAGCCTTTATGATATCCTTTCTTTCTAACCCTATCCAAAGCCTACATTACGGTCCAAAGAAAGACATTCCGATCAGCCTTTGAGAATGCCAAGTCAAGCGAGATAGAGGTATGGTTCACATCAGGGGCAACACTCCTTTCTACACAAGGAAAGTAAATAAATGAGAGAGTCCTATTGGTGAAAACCCTCACGGGCACCGTAGGGCGATGGAAAGCTGAGAGAAATTAAAATAAGAGAGTTTTATTGTTGAAAATCCTCACGGGCACCGTAAGGAGACGGTGAGTTGAGAGATGAACAAATGAGAGAGGTTTGTTGGTGAAAACCCTTCAGGGCGCCACAAGTCGAACAAGGTTTGTGACTTTGCAGAGAGATTGGGTTATGGAAACCCCGGGGCATAAAGTATGAAAACTGAAAGGTGGTTGGTTGAACAGGCTAGGCTGATTAACCTGAAGTGCATGTCATGATCATTGGTGCCAGCTGCCTCACTCAGATAAGTCTCTTTTCTATTTCTTCCTCAAACAGTCTTCCTGTTTCGAATTTTCTTTTTTTTCCTAACTCTCGAAGTCATTGCATTTCATTTTCTTTTAGGTCCACTTCTATAAGTCTTTTCCAATGTTAGCCTTGTTATGCAAGCAAGAAAGGATTTTAAAGCTTATTATCAAATTTTAAATTGCACAAAGCAAAGTGCGGCCAAAGCATACAGGAAATAACATGATGCAAAATTGAAAATAAGGTGTTAGTGGAAGCTCGAGTGGTCGGTTGGTTTCGTTAACTTTGGGGAAATACAGAGGTTCAAATTGGAATGGTTGAAATGTAAAATAGCAAGATGAGTGTGGGGCACTCAGGTCATTCAGGGTCCTATGGTTGAGGTTCAATCAGAAGGTCAAACAATTCTTTCCTAGTCCAAGACAACTAATTAGAACAAAGCATGGCAGTGGAAAGGCTACCTTCAGCAAGAACGCCGCAAACTAACCACCACATTTTCAACTGATAAGATTTTCTGTAACTGAAATAGGGGAAGGAATTTTCATTTGTTCCGGAGGAACCTTCCGAAAGGAAAGCATGTGCCAGACAGGTTTTGCTGTAAATATTCAGGACCCTCTTGGATTATGGGACCTAGTTAAATTTCAAGACCTTCATAGATAACAAGATTTGGCGTAAGTTCTACCTTTAGGAAATATAATTTAGATTTAAAGTTTTCACTCTTAAGATGAGATTTAATTTGAAATTTATAGGGCCCTCCTGAATAATAGGATTTAACTTTTAATTTCTTAGAGCTCTTTTGGGTAATATGATTAGATTAACACTCATAGATGTGCCTAGATACCAAACTGGGGTCGAAAAGTTTCTTTTGTTTTGTCTGGTTTGTTATAATGGAAGGCGCCCACCTGGATAAAAAGGAATATAGTTCAAGTTTTTGTCAATCAGGCGCCCACCTAGAGAACAAGGGAATACATTTCAAGTTTTGGCAATCAGGCGCCATCCTGGAGAACAGGGGAATACACTTCAAGTTTTGGCAATCAGGCGCCTACCTGGAGAACAAGGGAATACAATTCAAGTGTTGGCAATCAGGCGCTCAGCTGGAGAACAAGTGAATACAGTTCAAGTTTTGGCATTCAGGCGCCCACCTAGAGAACATGGGAATACAGTTCAAGTTTTGGCAATCAGGCACCCACTTGGAGAACAAGGGAATATAGTTCAAGTTTTTGGCAATTAGGCGCCCACCTGGAGAATAAGGGAATATAGTTTGAGTTTTGGCAATCAGGCGCGCACCTGGAGAACAAGGGAATACATTTCGAGTTTTGGCGATCAGGCACCCACCTGGAGAATAAGGGAATACAATTTGAGTTTTGGCGATCAGGTGCCCACCTGGAGAACAAGGGAATACAGTTCAAGTTTCGGCTATCAGGCGCACACCTGGAAAAAAAAAGGGAATACAGTTCAAGTTTTGGCAATCAGGCGCCCACCTGGAGAACAAGGGAATACAGTTCAAGTTTCGGCAATCAGGCGGCTACCTAGAGAACAAGGGAATACAGTTCAAGTTTTGGCAATCAGGCGCCCACCTGGAAAATAAGGGTATTCATTTCAAAATTCACTTCTAGTCAGTAACAAAAGAAGCTCGCCTCGAGAGTGGAGTCAATAGTTCAAAATGCACAACAGAATTGCAGAAGTGGCAAGATCAAGTTTGAAGATGTGTAGATAGGATTCTTGTAATTCATAGATCACAGTTTAGCCTAGCTTCTTTTTATTTTGTTTCGGTGTAATAAGGAGTTCAGCAAGCAGTAGCAGCAGCAGCAACAATGAAATTATTGCTTCCCGGTAGTCCCAGCTACTAAAACATCCTGAACTATACTAACCTGATTCCTTTATAGCCAAGGATATGCAGGCATCTAGGAAGCAAGGTTCGGTCAGATCTTTCAAAAATGTTTCCCACGGAGTATCTAAACAGCCAAAAATTGCTCGTATCCGCTCACTTTATCTTTGCCGAAAGCTCTTCATGTTTTCGAGCAAAGAGGGGCAGCCGCGAGCACGTAATTTTGCCCTATGTGAAATACTCCTATAAATTAAAGAAATAGATTTTATCCAATTGTTTGCAATTTTATAGGATTTTTGTAGGAATTTTTGTTAATTGTTTGCATTTCTGTGCATGTTTACTTTTATTAAAATCATGAAAAAATACCATGCATTGCATTTAGATTTTTGTTTCCATGTTTTTAGGACTAATTAGTTAATTAATTGCTTTACTAAATCGGAAATCACAAAAAGTCTCATTTTACATTTTTATTTTTAATTATTAGATTAGTGATTTTTCTTTTTTATCTTAGGATCAAGTAATTGTTATAAATATTATAATTAGATAATTGATTTAATTTTACAATTTAGATTAATTTAGGATTTTTAATTAAAGAAAAAGAGAAAAAAAAGAAAAATAAAAAGAGAAGGAAATTGTAAAAAGGGGGAAAACCTTGTTTTTTAAAACTCGAATTCGGCTGATTTACACCCCAATCCCGCCCCAAATCCAAGCCCATATTCAGCTTACCCGGTCCAGACCCTCATCTGAAGCCAAACGACCCCGTTTATGATCCACTGAATCCCAGCCATTGATCGCATGTGATCCAACGGCTGGGAACTAGCCTTGACTTAGCATATAATTGTCTGAAGCCCTCACCCCCCATTCGAACCCCCTCCATTTCAGTCTCTCACCCAAATCCTTGCCAAACCCTAGCCGCCCTAAAATTCTCCGCCGTTAACCACCACCGAAAATCTTCTCACGGCGGCTCCGATGCTCCAAACCTCCCCAAATCGATACCATAGAACCCCTGTCCCCTCCTCTTCCTAAATCCATCATCGATTTCCCCAAAAATACCCTCAAATTCCCCGAATTTTAGATATGAGTTTCAATCCCAAAACCCTAGCTCACCCAAGTCAACCCAAAAACGTCATCACACCGTCTCCTTAGTCCCTTCACCCTTCATATCTCACTAACTTCCCTAAACGACCCTACAAAACTTTGCAATTTCGAATCCATGATTAAAGTTCTGTCCAGTTCGAAGAAAAGCACCAAGTTGCTGCTTCAAGCTTTGTTCGAATCCCAAGCTCCTTTGTTGTTTTCCTTCGAAGATTAGGCTTCCAGGAGTCTTTTCTTTCAAGGAGATCCGGTCAAAGCCATGCAAGACCGGATCCCTTGAAGGAAAAAACCTCTGTTGGTCAATCGAGGTGGAGACAGACCTCAATAGCTGTCTTGTTTGCTTTCTACTCCTCAAATGATAATGTTTCATTTACCTCTCCATTTTCCTTATCTTTTATTCAAAATTCGAGTTAGTTTTCTCTTAGGTTATTTTCAGTTTATAAATCTGTTTGGTCTTCATTTTTAATAGTCATACTTATTTCAATCATTGGTCATATTCAAAATCATTTTCTTGGGGAGTAATTAATTTAGTTTCAATTCATTGATTAATTTAGCCTAAGTCTTGAAGTAGCTTCTTTTTTGTTTTCATAAGTTATTAGTTCCCTTTTGGTTTTCTCTGACTGCATGATTAGCATAAATTGTTAGTTATTTATTTTAATTAATGCATAATTAGTTTAGGTTTAGTGTTATTCAAGTTGTTTGTTTTTTTATTTAACTCGTCTGCCTCTGCTCATCATTAAACTGAATAGTCTGTTAAGCTTTATGAGTTTTCTTATGGATTTGGTTCAGTTTAGAGATTAAGTTTATTTTTAAAATTTTCAGATGTTTTGCCTTTTAACTTTGATTGTTTGCTTCAAATACTGGTAGTGGCCTATTTGAATTTGTTTGTTAGGATTTGTAATTGGTAAAAGACTCATACGGTCTTAATTGAGCAATTGAATACATATGAGGCTAATTTGGGAATAGAAAATAGGATTTTTAGATGAGAAGTATCTAGAATGTTGGGCAGCTGACTCAAATTTTGGCCAGCACAAATGATGAAACCAATCAAAAGCTGCCAGTTGTCCCAATTCTGTTAAAAAAGATGTTGTGTGAGGGAATAATTCCGATTCTGTTTCTGCAGCGCATGGCACTTAAAAGGGTTATATATAGACCCTTTCCTTCACATAAAATAGGAGAGATTCAGGCCCTAGAAAAATTAGACGAAGCATTAGCCTTAGAAGCTAGAAGGCAGAATGCATGCTCACCCGTGACAGGAAATTACCTGCTACTTCAAGTAGCTCTCATAATTCAAGCTACGGCTCAACTCATACTGCAATTGTACCAACTCGACTTCCTTTTCATCACAAAGGGGCCTAAGGGATCTCTCGTCATCCAGAGCTTTCCGCATCCTGGTTCTACAATGAAGCAACCCAGACTTAAGCTTGTTGAAGGCCTACAAAAGAAAACCTAATAAGGAAGGGAAAACACGAAGCTTGAGAGGCCTGTGCCGAAACTCACCACGAAGTGAAGCCGCTGGGATTCCTCAAAGTTCGAGCGCACATCTTCCAACCCAGTTCTCCCAACTCTGAAAGGGTCAACTCCGGTCGAGGAACAGTTGCTCGGTGTATGCGACCCCCGGGTTTCTAGTATCCCTCGAAGTACTGCCAACGGAAAAAGAAGGCGACAACAACGGATAAACCGTCTTCCCAGAACCAGGAACCACGAACGCGGTAGGCTCGGATGATGCTTCCGCTCCGAAGCCCCGGTCCCGTTTCGCCTTGCTTTGAGAACCATCGTCCTGTAAAAGCATCTCTCGCTTATTGTTGTCATTCTTTAGCCCGAAAGCCGACAACCCTTCCCCCTCTCCAGAGGAGCGCGACCTTGCCTCGGAAGGCTCTCCGATGCCTACAACAACAAGATTAATACCCATAAAGGGAAAGTGCCTCTACATGTGAGGGAAGGGAAAGGAAAAAATAGCACAACACGCACCATGATATTTTGCTTCCCATCTGCCTTGGGACAATGCTCGCCATTTATGCTCATCATAGGTCGAGTGGGTCACTAACTTTCAAACCCAATCCGGCAAATCAGGAATGTCGCCCGGTGCCCATGAAATCGATGCAAAAAAGAAAAATAAGGCACGGTTATGAAACCAGTTTTCGCTATAGATAAAACTGAGAAGGCACAGAATGCACCACTTATGTGTATAATTCCATTCCTTAGGGAATAGCATAAGCTCCACGGGGATAATGTTGGCAGTCCGCAGTTAGACGAAATGACTCATCCACTCTCGGTCTCCATTTTCCTCATCATCAACAATGAAGGGCATGGTTGATCGACATTGCAAGGTTATCATACCTTGATGGTGAAAGGGCTGGTACAGCCTAACAAGATGACTGAGCGTAAGTTCAAGCCCCACCTTCTCCGCAAAAAGTCTCATCATCAACACTGTTCGTCAAAATGACGGGTGGATCTGTGCCAAGATAACCCGATACTTTAAACAGAAGTCGAGCACAAACCTATCAAGGGGGCCCAGTGTGAAAAGATACGTGTACACATTCAAAAATCCATTGGCATGATCCATGATGCCCTAATCTGGGGAAAATGTCTGTAACACTACTTTCTCCCCCCATCCGCAGTCTTTTCTCACTAACTCAAGGTGTTCTTCTCCTATCAAAGAAGTAATCTTCAAGGTATACTTTCGTTGGTCCTGAATGCTGGAGGCGAAACTCTCCCCTCTTTGCTGGGCAGACCCCGATGTAGCAACCATGGCTATGGCAAAATCAGAGAACTAAAGCAGGAATCTATGCAAGTACGTTAGCACTGAAATAATGGGAGGTTTAACGCAGGAAAAGAAGGGCAAATACTTAAAATGACGGAATCTCCAAAAGAGCAGAGACAACCCTATATATGTATGGAAGAAACAACGATGATCCACCTGCCTCAAAGCTGATTAGAAACATTGATCGATGTCACCAAATCGCCTCAACAACTTGGTAACCATATAGTACATTAGGCAACGCCGTGTAAATGTTTCGATAGCAAAAATCCCCGTACCACCGCAGATCCCGAGGTGGTACCCGACCTCGAGGACCTTTATCAAAAAAGAAGTTAGCTCTCAAGGAGCCAGCGGCATCATCGCCAGTTCTGAGGTGGTACCCGACCTTGAGGACCTCTATCAAAAAAGAAGTTAGGCTCTAAAAGGACAATGACATCATCGCCAGTACCAAGGTGGTACCCGACCTCGAGGACCCCCATTAGAAAAAGGTAAGGCTCCAGGAAGCCAATAGCATCATCGCCAGTCCCGAGGTGGTACCCGACCTCGAAGAACTTCATCAAAAAGGAGTTAGGCTCCAAGGAAATAAGCACTTAAACTCCACCTGTATGGGGTTGGCCCCGAGGTACCGTTTGAGTTCGGACAAACCCTCTTCCAGGATCTATCTACAGTGCCTTAAGGCTATCTACACTATGTTCAAAGCAAGTTTCCAGGTGGTCCAGATTTGAACGAACCTCCACTCGGGGACTACCCTCGAAAGAAAGAAGGCAGTCACTATCCACGGGCCTCCGAGCAAATTTTCCTTAAAGGTTATCGCAGAGCCTAAGTGATAAATCAAGGTTTCAAGGCTCTAAGCGTTACTTTCATTCGACTAGAAGTAAAGGTCCCGATGACCCGAGTTTATCGGTCCAATCCAGGCTCTATCCAAAGAACGACGAAGGACTCCACGCGAAGACATACTAATCAATCAAAAATCATGAAAAAAATCCTCACATCTGGGCTCGATATTGGCACCAACTGGTAGAATCACACATTCATAGTCTCCATAAGTGCAGATGAAAGGAAATATATCAAGCATCAAAGACAAAATTGAAGAAACACCTTCATATTTATAAATTTTTGATTACAAAAGCCCACGAAGGGTCCTTACATATGATTACAAAAGCCCACGAAGGGTCCTTACATATGATTACAAAAGCCCACAAGAGGTCCTTACACGGAAACAAAGAAGCAAGAAGGTACACATATAGTAAAAGCCTAGAGCCTAGCCTACTCTCAAAGTTGCTTCCTCAGTAGCAGCATCTTCAAGCATCATCTCCTCGGGCATGTATCCTCAGCGACAACATCATCGATCGCCACCTTTTCTGGGGTTTCAATTTGATTCCCTAGAATAATATCTCCGAGGGAGAAGATAAGAAGAGGAAAAGGCAAAGATGAAGAAGAGGAAAGTGACGCAGAAGAAGCAAAAAAAAAGAGACATAGCCCGCCGAAGCCAGAAGTTGAAGATTCGGCGGGCATCAACCCTACTTGCACAGTTGCTCTAGGTCTTCCTTCTGGGGCATTGTGCCGTGCAAGTATAATGGCCAGCAGTGCCATTTTATCCCTTGGAAAACCAAGGGGATGAAGTGCCAAACCAAGTTAGGGTAGGAGAGTGAGCAGCGGTATGTAGTCCGAATGCTTTCCGAAGCAGCAGTGTAGAGTCCAAACATCCTCCTAAGTCGAAAGAAGTTGGCCCCACTACCTCATCACTTCGAACCAATGACAACAATAGTAAAAAACGTAACAACAACAACAACAACGATAAGACAGTATAATCTCGCTCGACAACAGCAGGCGCAATCAATGCGCCATTGGAAACTGGATCGATGACGATATAATTGCTTTGAGGAATGGGAATTGGCAGCCCATTGAATGATGCTGAAAAGACAAGTCCATGGGAAGTTTCAATAATCACGGAGGCTTGCATCATCGGTATGATATCATCGCGGGAAGTTCGAAGAGTCGGATGTCAAAATCATTTCTTATCGCTCCTCTCTAAGAAACACAGTGACTATCTATGTATGGTGAAATTAGAGGGTCCAATTGCTCGTCATCGAAGCACCTCAGAAGATCATTTAGAAGCATCGAGGCTATAAGGCTATGGTCGAGATTCCTCCTTCGAGGTTCATCGATGCCCGACCTTGGGACAATGTTGATCGCGGCTATGGTAGAAATGGGGAGTTCCTATGGCACGTGGCTAGGACTGACAGAGCCTAGTGGGCTATTCTAAACCCAAATCAGGTTGCCATCTAGCTGTCCCATCTCTGCTTCTTTGTCATTAATGTATTTTGTACTATGTTGGGATTTCCCTCCTATATAAAGGGGATCCTTGTCATTTTGTAAGCTCTGTTGTTGCTTCAGTTTCTCCACACGAAATATACAAGAACATTCTCTTTGCTCTCTAACATATTTTCTTGATATTATTGTTTTCATTTATTATCTTCATTATTGTTCATCATTTATTGCTTATCATTGGCCATAAAGAGCCTCCATTGATTTTACTATAGCTGTTATCCATACTTCGACACCTTTAATAGCTCACAACCGAGCTTCGGAATCGACCTCGAGGGCCCCCGAATCTACAAACTCGAGGCCCCGATAAATAACCTACCGGTTTGATTATCACCATATCCTTAACTCTCATTTCATTTCTCACACATAACATCAACTGCTTAACAACTAGCATAAAAATAGATCACATATTTTTAGAGTCCCATAATCAAATTTAATTGTTATTACTATTTTCACGATAAATAGCAGTATAGCATGAGTTGGGTATGCAGGTTGAGTTGAGCACATTATTTTATCCTTAGATGGACGGACAGTCCGAGCGCACTATTCGGATATTGGAGTATATGCTCTGCACTTTTTGTTATCGACTTCGAAGGCTCTTAGGATCAGTTCTTTCAACTTGCAGAGTTTTCCTACAACAATATTTACCAGTCGAGCATTCAAATGGCCCTTATGAGGCATTATACGGTAGGCGATGCCGATTTCCAGTTAGACGGTTCAAGCCGGGGGAGGCTCGGTTATTAGGTACAGATTTAGTACATGATGCCCTGGATAAGGTCAAGATTATTTAGATAGACTTCGCACAACTCAGTCTAGGCAGAGAAGTTATGTCGACCATAAGGTTTGTGATGTTGCATTTATGGTCGGAGAGAGAGTGTTGCTCCGTGTGTCACCCATGAAGGGTGTAATGAGATTTGGAAAGAAGGGCAAGTTGAGCCCGAGGCACATCGGACCTTTTGATATTCTTTAGATGGTGGGTGAGGTGGCTTACAAGCTCGCATTGCCACCTAGTTTGTCAACAGTTCATCCGGTATTCCATGTGTCCATGCTCCGGAAGTATCATGGTGATCTGTCCCACGTGTTAGATTTCAACTCTATTCAGTTGGACAAAGATTTGAGTTATAAGGAGGAGACAATGACTATTCTAGCCCGGCAGGTTCATCAGTTGAGATCGAAGAGTTATCCTTCAGCTCGAGTGCAGTAGAGAGGTCAGCCCGTTGAGGCAACTACTTGCGAGTCTGAGTCGGACATGCAGAGTAAATATCCCTACCTTTTCACCATCCCAAGTACTTTTCTATGTTCGTTTTAGGACGAACGATTGTTTTAGAGGTGGAGAATGTGATGACCCGATAAGTCAACTTATGTTTAAAAACCTAATTCTAGGTTCCGAGGCCTTAAAACCCTCATTTTTGTCCTCCTTCATTTACATGCACAGTCCGGCGTGTTTTCAGAAAGATTATATGTTAAAAACTGAGAAAAATATGAAATTTTGCTTTGAAATTTATTTGAGTTGACTTAGGTTGATGTTTTGAGCAAACAGACCTAGATTCGTGTTTTGATAGTCCTTATGGGTCCGTACTGTGATTTGGGACATGGGCGTATGCCCGGAATCGATTTTGGAAGTCCATAGCCCGAGATATCGGACTTTGTTGAAATTTTAAAAGGTAAAGGCTTATTGAAATTGAAATATTTGACCAATAGTTGACTTTTAGATATCGGGTCCGTATTTTGGTTCCAGAACTTGGTATAGGTCCAATACCATATTTATGACTTGTCTGTGAAATTTGGTGAGAAACGGAGTTGGTTTGATGTGATTCAAACGTCCGGTTGTGAAAATAGAAGTTTCAAAATTTTCTTGAAAATTTCATTTGATTTGGTGCTCAATTCATATATCTAGGTGTTATTTTGGCAATTTAATCATGCGAGCAAGTTCGTATGATGTTTTTAAACTTGTGTTCATGTTTGGTTTGGAGCCCTGAGAGCTCTGGTGAGTTTCGGATAAGCTACAGAGTGAAATTTGACTTGGAAAAATGTTGCTGGTGTTTTAGATTTTGTGCAGGCCTCTGATCTCGCATTTGCGAGATCAGGCATCACATTTGCGACCTATAAGGGGTTCGCATTTGCGAAATACTCATCACAAATATGATGAGCAGCTGGGCGATCATATACTCGCATTTGCGAGGCTAGAGTTCGCATTTGCGACTCAGTACTATTTTGAGAATCTTCGCATTTGCGAAGGAAAGACTGCATTTGCGAGGGGTGCAGGGTTCGCATTTGCAATCATTGGGATTTCTGAAGGAGTTCACAATTGCAACCTCTTTTTCGCAATTGCGATGTTCGCAAATGCGAACATGACATTGCATTTGCGATATCTGCAGCCGAGTAAATATGACTTAGACGGGATCTTTACCCATTCTTGAAATTTTCAAAACAAGAAAATACTAGAGGAGATTTTTCCAAGACTCTTTCTTCCCCAAATTATTAGTAAGTGATTCTAAACTAGTTTTTTTCAATCTTTCATTACTTTTCCTAAGATTTCAACTTAAAATCTAGAGTTTTCATGGTGGAAATTGGGGTTTTTTTTGGTAGAATAAGGGATTTTTGAAAAATAGGGATTTAAACCTCAAATTAAGGTCAGATTCTAAAATAAATTACATAACTGGGCTCGGTGGTGAATTGGTAATCGAGTTTTGGTCCGAATTTTGGGTTTGGACTAAGTGGGCCTGGGTGTTGACTTTTGTTGACTTTTTTAATAATGACCTAAATTGAATTCTTTACAATCGTGGGTAGTTCATAAGGCTTAATTTGAATCGTTTGGTTGGTAATTTGCTAGATATTGTTGGTTCGGAGGCGTGTTGAAAGGCAAAGCTGTGGTTGAGCTTTGAGTGGTCTTTGGAGCAAGATAAATATTGTGTCTAACCTTGACTTGAGAGAATTAGAAACCCTCAGACTATGTACTATGTGAATTTCATGCGAGCGGCGTATATGCATGGTGGCGAGTGCTTATACGCCACCAGATTATCTTTTTCCAGATTTACCACTTTTTCTCAATTATTTTCTTTCCTGTCTTAACTATTATATGCTCTAAATGCTTTTCATGCTTAATTGCTACGTGTTAGTCAATACCTTCTTCTGGTAATGATGTTAGCTCTTTTCGTAGTTTCACGAATCCCTACTATTTGTTTAAATTGACTTGCTCGCACCTTCTAATTGTAATTTGCTGGATTGATCTCGTTGTGTAGTATTACTTGTGTAGATTCCTATTTTATACAAGGTTTCCTTTTCGGTTATGTTTGACATTTATTGATCGTAAAGGTTTTGTGGATTGAACTGTTGATTTGACTGTGTATATTGAGTGCTTGTTACTGATATGGTGAGAATTCGGCTGCACGCTGTAGCATGTGTAATAAGGGTGGATTGATGTGGTGGAGTAAGGGTGAGCTGTGATACTGATATTGATATATGGTGGTATCGAGTTGCGCGCCGCAACATATTTATATACATTATCTCTATTGTTGATGCTATTACGGTGGAATAAGGGAGGATTATGTGTTGTCTGGTGGGATCGGGTTGCGCGCTGCAACAACCTATATGTTTCCATTTCTTGAGTTGCATTGGTTTTCGATATTTTTTATTTGAATTGTTAAAGACTTGTATTTATGGGCTACACTGGTTTATTCTTGAGGTTGTGGTTATTATATTCAGTTGGCTATTGAGTATTCCCATTTTATGTCATCATTATAGACTGCATACAGGTTGTAGTGTTGGTGACCTGCTTTAGCCTCGTCAGTACTTTGTCCAGGTTAGACTCGACACTTATATTACATCCCATATCTTCGTACGAAAGAGTATTCGTAAGTCAATTGATGTAAGCTCAGAAATAAGATCATCTTTGAGAGTACATAAAGTAAGTTAATCATGTTACCTTGGAGATTATAAATATTTAAGATCATGGATAACAAGTACCAAGAGGGTTGAAAGGCTAAAAAGCTAAACAAATTGAAGAAAATAAGTTTCGTCAAATGTCGACAAGTTGGGAATATTATAACGTGTACTTTTGTGATGAGACTAGGGTTCTTAACAAGATAAGGAGGTTATGTTATGAGTTATTTTAGTAGTATGATAGTCGTGTGTTATGTTTTTAAGTCAAGCAAGTTGTGGAACAAAAGTTGGAAAAGGTCATCAGAAGTTACATTCATAAATGCGTTGAAAATTAGGTCAAACGTAGATACAATTTTCTCCCAATTTACTTCGAATTATGGGATTATATACCTACGAAATTGAACATCTATGAGTCTAGTTTCTAAATCATTAAACCTTTTGTCAATACGTCATTTAAGTAGAGAGATATTTTTATTTTTTTCAAGACTGCGCCAAGTAGCTCTCTATGGGATCCACAATGGCAGTTGAGATATATTGATATATATAAAACTCCTAAACCCCATTTTAACTCATTATTTTTCAGTATCTGCAGACCCTAGACACCGAAAAACACTCTATCAAGGTTCTCTCATGATCCAAGACCCAAACACAGGGCAAACAACACAAATCAAGTATCAGAAATCCCGTCGCACTAGTAAGTTTCTTGTTCTTCTTGTTGTTGCTGATTTTTGGGTGGTTCTAGCTCGTGTGGGAGAATGTTTTAAGTGTTTTAGGTTCTATAAAAATACTCTTCCAAGGTTTTCATATCAACCCTCGGTTATTTCAAGTCTTGCAAATGGATTACACCATATTTCAACATCAAAAGTTAGTTCTAGTGAAGAACAACATCTCTTTGAGGTTGTGTTGTCATTGAGGATAGTTGTGGGCTGTGTTTGGCTGAAATTTCAAGTTGTTGCTACTGGTTAAGGTGAGTATAACAAATTACTAATTGTGCTTAATCTTTCTTGTATGTTGGTTAAGTTGTTAGGATGATAAACTACAAGATAATACTTGGATTAACTTAAGTTACTTCTATGGTGTTGTATTGCCACTGAGGGTTGTTGTAAATTAAATATAACTTGAATTTAGACTTAAAGCTACTGTAGGAGGTATTTGTATTGTGTTCTTTCATGTGCTTAAGGTTATCTTGATGTTGATTAAGTTAAATGAATGTACTAGACATGAAGTAGTGAATAAAGTTGCTAATTGAAGATAGTTGGAGTTGTGGATTGTTTCCTTTGTTATAAATATATGGTATAAGGATGGAATCATTGATGAATGGATTCATTATAATGTTAATGATTTTGTTAAGTTAATGTAGGAAGTCTATAGGGGGTGATAATGAAATATTTTATTCTCTATTGTTGATGTTATTCTTATTGTATTGCTCTGGTTGTTGTTGTTAGTATATGGTATTGGAGGAGGACCTTGGTACAAAGGAGTTTCTACCCAAATTTATATAAAACGAGCTACTAGCTTAAGTAACAGATTTACCCTTTACTCAGCATGGATTTTGAATCTCCTTATGCTATGGTATACTGAGTTGAGTTGTTTGAAGAGTTGCTTGGAAGCTATTAAGGACTCAACAAGGTTAAGGTATGTTAAAGCTAAATCTTTCCTTAATTTTGGCATGATCTCGTAACTACATGCGTTTGATAACGAGGCATAAAGAGAGGTTCTTATTCCTAATTTATGTACATTATCCTAGTTTCATAAGCTACAATATTCTCCCTTATCGAGACTTCATATTCAATTTAGTTTTGTCTTCTTTCAGCCAAGAGAGTAGAAAATCTATATATATGCAGTATTACAGTATTTTCACCATCATTGAGCTATAATCGATGGGCAGGCCTCTATTGGGCAACCTCCGATCTGATGGTAAGTTATATATTGAGCTTACTATAGCTGAGCGCCTATGAGCGAGCCCAGGATGGCCGAGATACAGAGCCTAGTATGGTCGAGCACCTATGAGCGAGCCTACTACGGTAGAGCAGTTACACATACCGAGCCTTATAGAGTCAGATAACTATTTTACTTATTATATTGAGAGAGATGAGTCAGTATCAACAGGTAACCATAATTTCAAATTATATTTGACTCCCAAGTACTTTCAGTTATTATATTATCAGTTCAGTTTTAGCTTTCAGTTATTCTGTTGCCTTACATACTGGGTACATTATTTCATACTGACGTCTCTTTTGCCGGAACATTGCTCTTCATGCTTGCAGGTCCTGATTGACAGCTGGACAAACCTTCCCAGCAGGTAGAGTCAAACATAAGCTTGGTGGGTAAGCTCAACTTCCTCGGAGTTATTAGGTCTAGAACATGGATTCCATTTTATATATACAGGTCTGATGGGTAGGTCGAGGCCCTGTCCCGACCATGATAAGGTTCATCCTTAGAGACTTGTAGACGAGTCCTGTATATTTTTTATATTAGTATTGTGGCTTTACAACCCTATGCATATGTTTAGTTTGGTATTACGAGTTGTAGACGTTATTTTAGATGATTCAACATATGTCCTCATCGGTGTAAGTTGAGGGTTACCCCTCCAGAGTTCACAGTTATACAATGATATGTTCAGGCCGAGTATGGCACCGGGTGCCGGCCATGCCTCTTCAGGTTTGTGATATGACAACTTACCAGTACATGGGGTCGGTTGTACTTGTAGACATGTGATTTTTGACCCTCCCCAAGATTTTTCATATTTTATCACGTAAATATTTAGTTTAGGCCTAATATAGTTATTTCAACTAATTTTGACTCTTTTTGCTTTATTTTATCACAAAAAATGAAAATTACAAAAATATCTTCTCTTATTTAGCTAATTAATATTTTTATCTAGTTACTTTTAATTTGTCTACTAAATTCAAAAATACAAAAATAGTTCTAGGAATATTATCTTAATTTTACAATGATTTTTTTTATTTTTTATCTTTTAGTATGATATTTTGAAAATACAAAAAAAATATAGGTTTGTTTTACCGGTTAGTCTTATTTTAATAGTTATTTTACTTAAATAAGATTAATTAGTAAA
Organism: Nicotiana sylvestris; assembly: GCF_000393655.2. Lineage (NCBI taxonomy): Eukaryota > Viridiplantae > Streptophyta > Magnoliopsida > Solanales > Solanaceae > Nicotiana > Nicotiana sylvestris. The sequence continues at coordinate 71,839,779 of NC_091058.1, forward strand.
TGAGGTCGTATTTTTAGGCTCGTTCGCGAAAGAATAAAAACTTGGGCTCGAGCAACCCATTTTTAGGCCTAATGTTGGACCTAACCCACAATTCCCTAGCCCATAATTTCTAGGCCCATACCCTTTAACCTAATCCCTACCCCTATATATAGTATTTAACACCTAAAAACAGGGGGGATCCACTGGTCTTCTTCAGAATTTTGGTCAGCCGCAAGAAAAAAGGGAAAAAAACTCCTAAACTAGAGAATCGGCAGACCCTCAAGCAAAATGAGAGCAGCCGCCACCCTCAACAAACTCCAGCAACAGTCATCCCCACCTTTTGGCTAAGCCCTCCTCTTCTCCCTCTATTCATTTTCCCTTTTGGATTCATTTGCAAATTACTTAACCTACCTGACATATAGTAGTCCCAAGAATTGTTTGTAGAATTTTTCCTTCTTCACCCATTTGGTTTGGAGTCGAGTATTCTGAATTTTACATTCTAGTTGCCTGGGGTTTCTTTCAATTTTTTCTCCTGGGCTTATAACACGGAAACGCAAGCCACATCTCTGAAAAGACAAATATGCAGCGTTTTTGGGTGGAGAGAACAGTCTAGGTTTTCGATCGATTTTCCGACGAGGTTCGTTGAGGTTTCCGGCGAGGGGGCTGCCGCCCATTCCAGATCATTTCCGGCTTTTATTTGTTACTTCGAACTGTTTCCTTGCTTTCAATAGTTTCTATTCGAGTTCTGAAAATCCGATCGAGGTCGGAGATTTCCAGCGAGATTTCCGGACGGATTTGGGTTCCGTCGAGTTATTGCTGTCCAAATTTTCTGGTGTTAATCATTTTCAGAACCAAATTTCTTTGTATCGAGGTCAATTTCTTTCTCTAATATTAAATTTCCTCTATGTTTCCTCTTTATTAAGTTTTGATGATTATGAATACTGTGTAGTTGTTACGCTTGTTTCGTTGCTTGTTTGAGACTCTCTTAATTTGGTTCCTGTATGTTGAAGTTTTCATCGATGCAGTCTTTGGGAACAAACATGAATTAGCCAATTAATTTATTTTATTAGAAGTGTGAATGCATATGATCCGTTTAGTTAATTGTTCTTTTGGATTAACACTTGTCGAAATGATGCTGCTTATAAGGTTTTGCACGATTATTTGTGATATCCTTTGATATTCCAATGAAATTTGCTTGAGCCTTGTTGCCAGATTCGTAGATGCAATTAAAGTGATAATGAGATTTTTGCTTATGAGTTTTGAAGTAGGCTAGTAAGATATTTACCTTAACCGAATGGACTTAAGCTTGAATTATATAACAGGTTCGATTTAATCAGTTGGGTTGCTTTATATTCATTGCTTATTTTCATATTTTGCTTTAGGCGCGTTAGTTATATAATTATCATGGCTTTTATTAAAATCCGGGGGTGCATTTCATGTGACCCGGTTCTAATTTTCAACAAGGTCAAATAGAACGTATCGTGAACCACGAGTGCATTTCATGTGGCGTGGCTTGCGATATGTTTTAAATAACCTTGAATTAATTCTTTAAATAAGTAAAAGCGGTTTTCAAAAGTTAAAATCTTCACATATGTTCAAAAATGTTCTAAAATCAGATAATTAAGCCGGATATAACAGTTGAGCGATCGTGCTAGAACCACGGAACTCGGGAATGCCTAACACCTTCTCTCAGCTTAACAGAATTCCTTACCCGAATTTTTGGTTCGCAGACTATAATACAGAGTCAATCTCTTCCTCGATTCGGGATTCTAAACCGGTGACTTGGGACACCATAAATAATCCCAAGTGGCGACTCTGAATTTTTAATAAATGATCCCGTTTCGATTGCTACTTTAAATTGGGAAAAAACTCCTTTATACACCCTCTTCGTGGGTGTAGTGAAAAAGGAGATGTGATAGCTCTGGCGACTCTACTGGGGATCGAACCTAGAATCTCTGATTCAGGGTTTAAGAATTCGAGCTTAGAATAATTGTTATAGTTGGATTTATCCATTATTTGATTTTGTTACATGATTTGGGCCTAATGTGCTAATTGATTGCTTTTACCGCTTTGATATTCCGTGAACTGTATATAAACTGTTGCGAAATCCCTCTTCTCTCTGAGTCTTCTAAATCATGAAGAAGTGTTCACTTCGTGTGACTTCTTTTCTGTTAGAGTCATATCCCAAATTTAGAACGAGGTTCAGACAAGTTGCAAAGACAGCGAAGCTTATATATTCACGGTATGCTCCCCCCTCCCCCCGGCTCGAGCTGTCCGCTCGGGTAAGCCAGGTCTAGAACAATAAACCCAGGTTTTGAACCTAGAATAACAATACCTCATGCTGGATCCCTAGTAGGAACGTTTGTTTGCATCATGTGCATTTTGACTTTGAAGACTCAACATAGAGGTTGGGTCTGTCTAGGACAGGTGCACCTGAAATAAAAAGATCATCCTGATGCATCTTACTTGCTACTTGTGCATTTATTTGCTTCGTATTTGCATGTTTACCGGCTTTTGAATAAAAGGGAGAGAATTTGGAAAAGAAAATAGCAGTGTGAGGTAATTACCTGCGGTCAAAACCAATGTCCCTAAAAGTATACCGATACTCTGCCAAAATTTTGAAAAAAAGGGAATTTTGTGAATTTTAAAGAAAAATAGGAAAATATCTTTGTGTTTTTGGGAAAAGAAAAAAGAAGTGGGTTTATTTTCTTAAAAAAAATTTCCCGAACTATGCCAGTTTGATTCTCACAGGGTGTGAGATACGTAGGTAACCCCCAACGGGTCCAACTTCCTTTTTGCAAAAATAACACAAAAGAACTAAAAATTTACTTTAAATTGAAAATAATTAGGGTGATGTCATTCTTGTCAGAAATAGCCAAATGTCCCTAAAAGGGCGTCGGAAGGCTGTTTTTGCAAGAACAACCACTTTTAGTCACTTTTAAAAGGTTTTGGTTGGGTAGCCGACACAGCCTTAAAATCTTCGTTTTCGAAGTGCTGAAAGGCCGTATTGGCAAAGCCGTATATTTGTGTGAAAATTTTGGAAAAAACGATGGTCATTTTTCTTGAGTCAAAATGAGTCATAGTTTCCTTTTAATTAAAATCACCTTAATAAATGTGCAGGATGAGCACAATTCAAAATGAACCTTTCTCAGTCCGTGAAGAGATCCCTTTGGAGCTACATATGTGGTGACATTATTTGGGGGAAGATAGCAGAAAGGATGTGACAAAAGCATTGGGTGGTCTTATCGGGCTCTTGAAGGTTAAGCCAAGAAAAGACGTGATTGAGGCATTGATACCATTCTGGGACCCAGCGCATAATGTATTTCACTTTGCTGATTTCGAGTTAACTCCTACACTGGAAGAGATAGCAGGCTATATCGGTTTTGAAGAGAATCTTAGAAGTCAATACCCAGTGGCACCGAGAACAGTAACCCCTCATAAATTTTTGGACTTGTTAAGCATCAGTCGTGACATCCGAGATGGAAATTTGGCCAAAAGATGCTGTACCTTCTACTTTCTGTATTGGCGTTACGGGAATCCCTGTGGCTTCGAAACGCCAGATACCAGTCTTACTCACGCGGGAAACCAAGACAAGTGGAAAGCTCGGAGAGGATTACCTTTCATAGCAGCGTTCCTGGGTATTTTGGTTTGCCCTAGAAAAGACGGGAACATAGAGTTGGGACTTGTAGGGATAGCCGATTTTATGATAAAAAGGCAAATGAGACTATAGTGCCGTTGATCTTGACAGAAATTTACCGAGCTCTGACCCATTATTGAGAAGGAGGGAAGTTCTTTGAAGGGTGCAATATGCTGCTACAACTATGGATGGAGGAACACCTTTGCCATCGTCCCGGATACTTGAATTGTGGTATGACTAGCTTTGAATGCATCGAAAAACATGAAAAACGGGTAGAGGGTTATGAATTCACGGATGGTACGGAAGCATGGCATGCCCATTTGAGATCTCTTACTGCAAACAAGATCGAATGGTCGATCGAGTGGCTCTCAATTAGTGAAGTAATCTATATGTCGGCTGAGGCATGTTTTTTGCTATTGATGGGTCTTCGGAGTATTCAGCCTTATGCTCCGCACAGAGTCCTATGTCAGTTAGGCCAATACCAGACCATCCCACACGATGAAGATTTAAGTTAGCAGGTCATTGAGTTAGAGCCAAAAGCTGCCTTCCCGGATGAAAGAGTGCGTCAGATTTGGCATCAGTACAGATTCTTAGAGCCCAATACTCAAGTACGAGATCTATCTAGAGTCGAGGTAGAGTCTAGTTATACGGCTTGGTATGGTAAAAGGTCTCGGGTTCAATATGAGCCCGAAAGGCCCGCAAAAAGACCCCATGTCCAACAGTTCACTGACGGAGCACAAGTGCAATGAGACTGGTTGGCCAAAGAAAACGAGTATAGGGCTACCATAAGCAAATTGGAAAAACAAGTCAGGGACCTTCAGTTTGAAAATATCTTGCAAGCCGCGGCGAATGAAGGAGAAAAGAAAAATCTAGCCATAGAAAATGAGGCCCTTTGAGCCCAGATTTAGAAAATGAAAATAGCGGCAGAAAACCCAGCCCGAAGTGCCAAAGACGAGAAACTCATAGCTAACTTGAGGCAGAAAGTGAGTTACTATAGTTTTGATTTGAACAAAGCAAAAAATGAACTAGCCAAGGCTCGAAAACAATTTGTTAAAAATGCAGATGAACGAGCACGCCTGGTTAAGCAGTTGAAAGAAAAGTACGATGATGAGGTCGCGAGATTAAAGAAAAGGGCCATCACCACGGAAAACAAAATGTTCAAACAGGCGAAAGACTTCAAGGTTGAAAGAGAACATTGTTATACAGCATTGGCACAATTAGAAATAGATTTGCAACAACTTCAAGAGCAAAATCAAGTGGCCGAGCAAACTTTGGAGGCCAGGGCCCAGCAGATTGGGCGTTTGTTACAAGAAAAGGGTGTCATAAGAGAGAGAATTAGAAACATCGCCGATTACATCGTTATGAAGTGCCAAATCTGTGAGGATATGACTCGCACTGCCTTATTCGCGGTAGTGATGACATTCGTTAAGCAGATAATGAATGACTTGGACCGACTTCAAAGGGATCTTGCATATAGGCCTGCGGCGAGACCGAATGATGTCCCACGGGCACCAGGAGCATTGATGTATTCATGATTTTTCATTTGAGTTTGTAAAATCATTGATGTATTCATTTTCCCTTTTCCGTTAGAGTTTGTCAGTTGTGTTGATTTTGTATTTTCTTTTGCTGGAGTCTGTCAATTGTGTTCAAGTCTGTATTTTCTTTTGTTGGAGTATGATAGTTTATTTTGGAGTCTGTATTTCATCTTTTCATCAGCGTCTATTAGTTTCTCTTGGAGTCTGTTAGTGTTTAGTCTTTGTAATCAAAGCGTTTGCTTTTTATGAAATTGAAAATCCCAACAATTGTTTTATTTACTTTCAGGCTTATCTCCCAAAACTATGCTCGGTCTGATTCATGCGGGGTCATGATATATAGGCAATCTCCATAGGATTCGACCATAAACAAGAAAAAAAGAAAAAAAAGAAAGAAAAGAGAAAAGAAGAAAAAAATGAAAAGAGAGGAAAAATAAGAGAGGAAAAGAAAAGAAAAGAGATAAAATAAGAGAAAAGAAACAATGGAAAAACAAGAGGGAAATGAAAAAAGAAGAGCAAAGGCCAGAATGAAAATAAAGAGAAAAAGAAGGAAAGTTGTAAGTGGAAAAGCCGGGATGACGCAAGCAGCTGATCAAATGCATGATAGAGGTGCATTCATTCCCCAAATGTGCGGTTACCAATTTGTTAAAATCCTAATCACTAACAAGGTTGTTGTTGATGTCTTTAGTTCAGGCAGGTGGTTAGTTGATTGGCATTCTGGCAACTCACTCATACAACACCCGATCAAAAGACATGCTGAATATGACCAACCAAGAACCGGAGACAAGTATTGTTGACCCGTCAAAAGAGGTGGAAGAACTGGATGTTAATGCAATGAAGGAAGAGATGTATAAGTTAAAGCAGCAGATGGCTGAAATGTACCAAGCCTGGGTAAAGGGGCATCTACCACCAGTTTATCCTGCCAACCCTGCTTATATCCCACAATCGGCCCAACCTTAGGAGCCTCCCACTGTAAACACATCTCCAGCCTTTCCCCTCTACCAACAATGCTATGGTACCACTTCCCATACTTCTCAAGATCCACCACCCAGACAAGTTCCACACCCCCCCCACCAATCACACCTATTTTTGTGGCACCTCTACCTGCTACATTACACCGATCTTCCAGTGAACCTCTGTTCTAAACTCACGACAACCAGTATTATCCCCCTGAACCCACCTTCAAAGTTCCAGAACCATATTCTCATACCCCTCATCTTGATCTCCTGGCAGAGACCGAGAAGACACCCAAAAATCTCAAGCATGAAGAGATGATCAGAAAGGTTAAAAGCTTAGAACAATCGTTCAGAGATATGAGGGGGTTGGGAGGTCAAGTAAGTGTGGCCTATAATGATTTATGTCTGTTCCCAGATGTTCAGTTACCAGCAGGGTTCAAAAATGCCCAAGTTTGATCTGTACGACGGGCATGGTGACCTAGTAGCACACTTAAGAGGATTTTGTAGCAAGATGAGAGGAGCAGGTGGAAGAGATGAATTGTTGATGGCATATTTCAGCAAAAGTTTGAGTGGATCGGTATTAGAATGGTATACCAGACAAGATCACAGCAGGTGGTACACATGGGACGATTTAGCCCAAGCCAAGGCCTGCCATTTTCAGTTCAATCTTGAAATTATCCTAGACCGTCTGTCATTAACAAAGATTGAGAAGAAGCCTGGTGAAAGTTTCAGGGAATATTCCGGTGGAGAGAGAAAGCAGCGAGTGTTGACCCTCCGATGAAAGAAAGTGAGATGGTTGATTATATCTTGCAGGCTTTGGAACCCATTTATTTTGGTCACTTGGTGTCAGCAATGGGCAAGTCCTTTAATGAAGTTGTAAAAATGGGAGGCATGGTTGAGGAGGGACTCAAGTCCAACAAAATCATGAGTTATTCATCAATCAAAGCGACCACCCAGGCCATTCAAAATGGTACTGGAGGTGTACTCGGGAAGAAGAAGGAGGAGGATATTGCTACAATTGAGTCGGGAGCTTGGGTTTGATCCAGGAACCTTCCACGTTACTACAACCCGCCTCGACCCTATCACCAAACTTACCCCTACACTCCATTAGCCCACCACAATACTACTACCCACCGCCAGATCCCCATTTTTCTGTCCATCACGCACAAACCTATACCCAACCTCCTGCTCACGCACAATGGCATGCGCCGGCTCCACAAAGTCCATACTTAACTCCACAAAATGACCATCCACCCTCAAGAGCCTACAAAAATCCCCCTGGAATAGGTTTTCGGCCCAATCAAGCCTTTAAGAATGAAAGGTTGCAGAAGCAGAAGACTTTCACTCTGTTGGGAGAATCATATGCTAGTCTATTCCACAGACTAAGACAATTGGGTATGTTGAATCCGATCGAGGCTAAACTACCGAATCCCTCTCGGTGAGTTGTGAGTATCGTTCAGGGACCCCGGTCACGACATAGAGAAATGGTGGAAATTGAAAACAGCTATTCAAGAGCTCATTGATACTAATCGGATTGAGGTCCAAGCCTTAGAGGCACCCAACATCAACCAGAACCCGTTGCCGGCCCATCATGAGACTAATATGATTGAGATAGTGCATAAGGGAGGGGAGCCTAAGAAGCCTTCGTAAACCGTCATGTGATTCAGGCTAGTGAAGCCAAGCCATTTGAAAAGTCAATAAATGAGAAGTCTGTGATCAAGGAGGTCAAGAAGGGGTCCTCACGTGACGTTGCAGGAAAACATGAAAGAGCAAAATTGGTTGTGCCAAGAGTGACGAACAAGCCTGTGGTAATTGTGTAGGGCGCCCGCACAGATCCTGTCATTATCAAACCGGTAACTCAATTACCGATAGTTAACAACAAGGCAGTCCCATGGAATTATGAACGAGTGATAGTGACTTACAAGGGGAAAGAGTTTAAAGAATAAGTGTGTGAGACCCATGGTTTGACTCGATCGGGGAGATGTTTTGCCCCTGAAGAGTTGAGAAAAGCTAAAATCTCCAAAGATAATCCAGTATTGGTGAAGAAAGCTATGACCGAGGAAGAAGCAGAGGAATTTATGAGAAAGATGAAAGTGCAGGACATCCATTGTGGAGCAGTTAAGGAAGACACCGGCTCAGATCTCGCTATTGTCATTATTGATCCATTCAGACGAGCACCATCGGGATTTGATGAAGATCTTGAACGAAGCCCACGTTCCTGACAAAATCTTAGTAAACCACTTGGAAAAGATAGCTAACAAGATATTTGAGGTAAACAGAGTCACCTTTTTTGATGATGAGTTGCCCGTGGAGGGTACTGAGCACAATAGAGCCCTTTACCTGACGGTGAAATGTGAAGAGTCCGTGGTTACTCGGGTACTAGTTGACAATGGTTCCAGTTCAAATATTTGCCCTCTTTCCACTTTGAACAAGTTGAAGGTGGATGATGAAAGAATTCATAAGAACAGTATCTGCGTTCGGGGATTCGACGGTGGAGGGAAAGATTCAGTCGGGGACATAGTGCTCGAGCTTACAATAGGGCCAATTGAATTTACTATGGAATTCCAGGTGCTCGATGTGGCTGTTTCTTACAATCTGCTGTTAGGACGACCCTGGATCCATGCTGCCAAAGCGGTCCCGTCTACTCTACATCAAATGGTCAAGTTTGAATAGGATCGACAAGAAATTGTTGTGCACGGTGAAGATAATTTGTGTGTTCCCAATGATGCCATTGTTCCGCTCATAAAGGTTTAAGACGACAAGGGACCATGGGTTTATCAGGTTTTTGACATGGTATCGGTAGATAAAATTCTAGAAGGGAAGTGCGAGCCAACTCCAAGGGTAGCTGCTGCATCAGTCATGGTAGCCGTTGAAATGTTGAAAAATGGTTTTATACCGGGAAAAGGTTTGGGTGCATCTCTGCAAGGTATCATACAACCGATTTCTCTTCCTAAAAACTTGGATACATTTGGTATAGGGTTCAAGCCTACAGTCGCAGACGTGAGAAGAGCCAGAAAAATGAAACAGAGAGCATGGGCCCTTCCAAAGCCAGTCCCGCGTCTTTCCCGATCATTTCTCAGGCCTGGTACTAGTAAGCGCCCAGTGACGATGGTTCCCAGTTCGGTGGTTGATGTGGATGGAGATTTGATGGAAAGATTCGAGAGGATATTCACTGATGTGAACGTGTTGGAAGCTGGAGAGGGTTCTAGCAAGGCGGATGTTCAATTTGTTGGGCCCAGTGCAAAGATTAACAATTGGGAAGCTACTCCTCTCCCCACCAGGAGGGAGTTTTGGTAGTTTGCTTTGATTTTCTTTCAATTTATCTGGATTATTCCAGGGTTGTAATTCAGATTCTATGTTCCGTCCTTTTGGATGTATAAACCCCGTTATCTTTAATTTCAATAAAATGCAATTTCTTTTTTCCTCTCTTCCTGATAGTTTTATTTTTGTTTTCCTTTCTTCCTTGTACAGTTCTTTTTATGCTGGCTTCAATGATATGACATGCATGTGGAATCTCCGGCCCAGCTTAAAAGCCAATCCAATTCTGAAATAGTAATTCAAGAAATAGAATGTGATGTTGAATCGGAATATGACGAGGATGAAGCATTTGAACAGATTAGTAATGAATTAAGCCAGTTTGAAGAAAAACCCAAGCCTAACCTGAGTGATAAAGAAGCAATCAATTTAGGGGACCAAGATAATGTCCGGGAAACTAAAATAAGCGTCCATCCTGAACCACAACTCAGAGATGAGATAATTAAAACACTGTTTGAGTATAAAGATATTTTTGCATGGTCCTATGACGACATGCTAGGTCTAAGCACTGGTTTGGTGGTTCACAAATTGCCCACTGATCCGGCATTTCCCCCTGTCAAGCAGAAGCTGAGGAAATTTAAAACTGATATGAGTGTGAAGATTATGGAAGAGGTCACCAAACAGTTTGAGGCCAAAGTCATTCGGGTCACCCGATATCCTGCCTGGCTAGCCAATGTTGTGCCTGTACCGAAGAAGGATGGCAAGACCAGGGTGTGTGTCGATTATCGAGTACCAAATACTGAGACAGGTATAACCGATAAAAACAAATGCATGAGTGCAATGCAATGCATATGATGGTACACTATAGTACCCACTGCAAAGTGCAGCCCGAGCCATCCATTTATTTATCGTCGACGGTGCTCACTGGGGGTGTGTGTAGACTCCGGAGGGGCTCCTACAGCCCAAGCGCAATATCAAGTCATCTCGTGGCATCAAATCTAGGCCCTCGGCCTCATATCAATCTTAGTATAATAACCCAGGCTCTCGGCCTCAATATCAATGTAATCAACCAGGCTCTCGGCCTCAATATCAATGTAATCAACCAGGCTCTCGGCCTCAATATCAATATAACACTGCTGCGGCGCGCAGCCCGATCCATGTTCAGTCTAGAAATCATCATAAGCCCCTTGGGCATTTGTAAAACAGTAGTTCTCAGCCCGAAATATCATTTAAGTTTTCAAATCTTAGAAAGATGGCTGAGTTTGCAAAATCAGTATTTAAAACCTTGAACTGAGATCAAATGATATGCATGTATGCGAAAACAATGATGTCAATCCTTGAAGGATTCAAATAATTGGCAAGAAGCCCAAATGTAACAATTAAATCCAAGTAAGGATGATTTTCAATTTAGTTCAAGTAGAAAACAAGGTAAAAACATATCTCGGGACGGACTAAGTCACAATCCCCAATGGTTCTCTACCCCACGACCGTTATCCGGCGTGCAAGCCACCTCAATATAGCGTTACGATGTGAAATTTCGGGGTTTCAAACCCTCAGGACGTCATTTACATCAATTACTCACCTCAAACCGGCCAAAGCTCTAGCTCGCTATACCCTTGCCTCTCAAATTAGCCTCCTCGTGCAACGAATCTGCTCAAAATCATAATGAATATGTCGCATTATGCTAAAGGGACAATACCCAATCGAAAACACTCGAAAAATATCAAAATTAACGAATTTGGCGAAACCCGAGGCCCGGGCCCACATCTCAAAACTCAGAAATTTTTATTCCAAAATGTTCTTCGTCCTCTCACGAGTCCGTACATATAAAGAACACAAAAATTGGAGCTCGTTTGACCTTTCAAATCGACCCTAGAAAATCTCAAAAACACAAGCCCTAAAACCCCACTTGTCTACTGATTTTCATGTTCTAATTCACATATAATCTTGTATTTAACTTGGAAATAAGTAGAAATAACTCACCTTTGATGCTTGATAAAATCCCCCTTAAAATTCTCTCCAAAATCATCCAAGCCAAATGAAAGAAATGAAAAAAATGAAAGAAATAAGCCAAATCCGTGTTTAAAGAATTTGTCCGTGCTTCGTCGAGTTGTACCTTGCACTTGTGCTATACAAGTTGTACATCCTATTAAAATTTTCCCTTGTCGGACACCTTCTGTTTAAACACCCATACCGTCTTGTATAAATATCCAAATTACAAACGGTTTGAATATTTAGAAACTAGACTCGAAGATCTTTAATTTGGTAGGTTGTACACCATATAACTATTTATATATCCCGAGATATGAGCTTCTACATTCGGTTCCATGAAATCAGAAAATTCTGGAGAAACTGCTCCACCAGTCATCTTCAATCGATCATACCTTTCTCTACAGATGTCCAAATTACGATTTCTTTAGCTTTATGGAAACTAGACGCGAAGGAGTACAACTATTGTTTTTGAATCATCTTAAAATTCCTTGTATATCAAAAGATATAGGCCTCCTAAGTACGCTCCACGACTGCACATTTGCTGTCAGAAATTGCAGCAACTTTTTCTTTTCTTTTTGGGTCCGAATTCCATTCCGTTAACCTTCTGAAATCCACCCGAGGCCCTCGGGACCTTAGCCAATTATATCAACATGTCCCACAATATCATTCAAACTTGTCCCAACCTTCGGAACACCCAAAATAACATCAAAACATCAAATCATCATCGGATTCAAGCCTATGAATCTCAAGAACTTCCAAATTCCATTTTTGATTAAAAAACCCAACCAAACCACGCCCGAATGACCTCAAATTTTGCAGACAAGTCCAAAATAACATAACGAAGCTACAACAACTCTCGGAATTCCATTCCAACTCTCGGATCAAAATATCACCTATCAACCGGAAATCGCCAAAATACTAACTTCGCCAATTCAAGCCTAATTCCACACCGGACCTCCAAAATTACTTCCGATCACACTCTTAAGTCACAAATCATCCCCCGAAGATAACCGAACCGTCGGAATTTACATCCGAGCCCTCTAACTCATAAGTCAATGTCCGGTTGACTTTTTCAACTTAAGCCTTCTTAAAAGAGACTAAGTGTCTCAATTCCTTTCAAAACCTTTCTGAATCAACTCGTTCACACCCAACACTGATAATGAAGCATAAAGAAATAGAAAATGGGAAAAACGGGGCGGTAACTCACGATACGACGGGTTGGGTCGTCACATCCTCCCCAACTTAAACAAGCGCTCGTCCTCGAGCATACCCAAAGTTGTCCTAGAAACCAACCAATAGTTGAACGACTTTACCAAGAATATACCCGTGGGTGATCCCACACTACCATATCTCGCATAGGTCCGATAATACAACATAGCTGAAATTTCACAATTCATCTAGTCCATAAACCATAGAACCACATTGCACCTTCCGAAATCATACACAAGATTAGAACTTCACATCCATACTTAGAATAAGCCCGAACCAACTGTAATAACCCATACCTGCAACATCAGGTGCAATTATCTGATATACCACATAACTCAAACGCTCGAAATGATAATTTCTATTCACAGTAGCTGCACATAATAATCGAATATCGATAGGAAACCTCTTAACAACTAAAGCCTCATTCCAACACTTTCACATACTGCCAATGATAAAGGAAACACGCAATAAATCATAACCATTTCCTATGTCAACCATTCATGAAGTCATTTCTCTCCTGGTAATTACCATAGCAAATTTTGAACTGAACCTCAATATTTACCCATAAAACATACTGAAATCGAATCCGTTCGCATTCATTAATGATTTCAACGATCTCTTCTGACCAAACACACTACTCAGGTGACATGACACATCAATACATGCCTAAGCCACAACTTGCATAATACGTGCACCAATAAGGAAACGGTCCGAACATACTCAAATCATGAAAATGACTCAACTGAGAGAGCTGTACCTAAAACTCACCAGTACTGCCACAACACAAGGCTGAGACCCTGTCTCACTTCATAGAAATAGGACACACAATTTTGACCCCCAATGTCATGTTTCCATACAGCTTTGCTGCAACGCGCGTTCCTATCCAAATACTACTCCACAGGAAACACCTCAAGTCACTATGCTTGAAATCGACAACCATACTCAATTGATGTCTGGAGCCAAAGCAAATCATTACACCCATGGTGAAATAAATAACACACACCACGCAAACCTGATAGAACATAACCGATACGTTATCCACCGAGCAACACCCAATTACTCATCCTGCTCGACTTTAACTACTACAACTCCTATCGGAGCCAGACGATCCGGTTCCCGGCACCAAATTAATATCGAAATCAACAACCTCGCCCGGCGACATGCCATATGAAACTCATCTGAAAAGTCCCCCAACACCGGAACTGAATTAATGATAGCAACCTTTGCACTGACATCCATCACGAATGCCCAATTAAGAAAGCAATCCTTCCCAACCGTTTGCTGGTCCTTTGAAATATAAACCACTCTGCTAGAACATAATCCAATGCACTTCATCACTCAACCCGTGGCATTTTCGGTATTGCCCGTAGTGCAATAATTCAGAATCACTCAACACTAAGACAACCAGTCTGAATTCCGACATCACATCCAAAATCTGAAATACCAGCAAACAAAGATCCACTCGAGCCTCCAAATCCCTATTGCCGCTAAACGGTGCCGAATACACACGATCCACCACCACAACCTAGCCTGTACATGAGAACTCCCAGTCTCCAACTCCATATGGCACACAAATCATCATACCTGATTCCAGTTTCCACCGTGTGAATACATGCACACCTTTGATACCCAATCATTCCACGATAAATACTCTAAAATTTCCATGTGCCATACAAGCAACTCGAATATCAGCAGTCGATCTAGTCTTAAAGTGCCGCAATACTATTGAAGTGCCATCAACTTAATTACATTGGCCTTTTTTTTTCTGAAACATATACCCTCTACAAATCACTATGATTATAAATACAATTTCCTTAATCATTTGAAGATCATTCACTCTAATCATCTGAAGCTCATCCCTCTAATCACCTAAAGCTGCCCGTACTGCCTAAGAATGTTATGAATTTCCATTCAGAACTGAACCATAACCTTACACACACAAATCTCAATCCTTCACAACATATCGCATATATCATATCATCCTAAGGTAACATGAGGACTTCACCTCCCTTCCGAACCATGAACGTTTACGTACTCAACTAGTCAAGAACTTCCATTGATCCCATCTAGAAGAAAAATTATTACACATCCCATGCTCTGCATGACATACATAGGTCTTGTTCAAATTCTTACAATACCGACACGATGGATGATATCTGTATAAATTCATAACACTGCCGAATCAAAAATTCATTGGGTCTATACTTCTGGCAAGAACTATCACCTCATTATGAACCAAACAATGGTCTTAGCCCCTTAATTTCCTTCATATACTCAGATTGCACTGATCTCGAATTCAATGATCTCGTCTCACCCATTACGAACTGCTCAGGCAATAAGCCACCTAGACAAAATCAATAGCCGCATATGATGCCCTAATATGCTAATAGGCTACCAATTCGAACGCGATACAAAAAAAAGAAAACGAACTCTGGAAGGAATTACCAATCCCACGCACTAATACAGACTTTCCTTAGAAAACAGGAAACAAGGCATACAAAATAGCATATAGAAAACTATACTCAACATCACACTGTTGTGGCATGCAACCCGATCCAGATAACATACCCATGGCGGCGTGTTACCCGATCGACACATAGATCTCACATAAGGAGATGCACATCGAGCCAAATTTGCTCATTACAACAAAATACCGAGTATTGGTTGTAAGCATGCTAAGTGAATAATAATATCTCTGAGGGACATATAGCATTATAAGCTACAAAACTCAAGCACAACTGAGGTGCGATGTACAGTCTGAATTTCAAGAGCCAAGATGCTCATATAGCGTCATTCCTACATGAATTCTCAACACATAGCAATTTCTCAAGCCGTCTCACAACTCACACGGCGCAATACATTACTACGCAGAATATTTGACAACGAAACATCAACCTAACTACTCCTCCATGAGGACCGCGTTACTAAAATGCACACATCTAGCCTGATATAGAGCCATTATTCACATTAAATCTATCCACCGACTGCAAGCTGATTCTAATCACACTGAACTAGTCTGATAACCTTTTAAATGTCCATAATAAATCCCATTTTTTTCTCATAACACACAAGAACAACCATCACAATCGGAGTAATCCTCCCCAGTTCACAACCCAATAAGCCAAGTGCCCTCTAGGCATGAATCTTCAATTTAATGACACCATCACAAACTTCATACTTGGTTTACTCTTTTAATCAATCAAGTGATCACATGCCTTACTTATATAATCTTCCCGTGGGACACAATCCCACAACCTATCACAACAATATCTGGAGCGTACCTCCAAACCACCGGTCGCACTAACGCTAAAGAGCGATCAAGAATTATTAACCGGACGCAAAACCCTTTTTACAAAACATCGATCTTAGGTGACGCTGAAGACAATACCAACTTACCGTAAACATCGAAACTTATCTCCTGCTCATCCGAGCTCATGACATCTTGTCAAAAAATTTCCTTCACTCGTGCCATTCTCGGCCCAATTTCCACAACCAAAACTAATTCACCAGCATGCATCAAATCAGAACTAACATAGTACATTACCGCACAATCCGCTAACCAATAGCAAGTTCCCCAACTTGGCTCGAAGCCATAGATCACAACACACTATACTCATAACGCATATACTCCATTGTTGCCTCAATACCATAGTGAGGTTAAACTCAAATCCTTTGTAAGCTTGTGTAAACACATTTCATCTAGTACTTCAACTCTTTGGCAATCTTGCAACAGTTAAACTCACACTCTTAAGTGAACCAAAAATTCCAAACTTCAACACTTACAATTCATTTTGCACATGAGATCTTCTATCATTCACATGAGGATCACACCGCCTCAGCACACTTCACGGGAGATAACTCACCTGCTTCGCCTCAATATAAAATTTTCGTATACCTTCCACCGCCATAAGCATTACGCAGTCACTTGATCTTCCCGAGTCTGTACTCATACCGCAACATGAAATTTACTTCACTCCAAACTAGGAGACATGAAAAGATTCTTCACACGTCCATAACTCTGGCTATAACTTGAATCACGATGGATTTCAAGCATCTATTAGTTCTTCCATCATTCAGCAGACCCTTCTCGTCACTTCCAAATCATATAGATACGCCTCGCAGTACTAACATACTCATCACATAGCCATAACCATCATTTCCACTAATAGGGACACTACTGAACATATAAGTTCAAACACATTTGTTCACACAATCAGCACCTCGGCGCTCCCACCATAGGTAAAGATCCAACCTCAAGTCCTCCAAACTGGCCCACCATAAAATCACAGAGATAACACCTCGCACCTCGATCGGGGCATCACAAGCCATCGGGCACATCTGATACTGAACGCCCATGCGTGCATACGAACGCGTGGAAGGAATTTCAAAAGTTTCTTTTCAAGATGAATCAAGGACGCACGATAAGAATTCAAGAATGTGAAGTTTTCCTAAAGGTTCTGCAGCCTCTCGAGGATAAATATAGACGTCTCCGTACCGATCCACGAGACTCTACTAAACTGGCTCATAACTCGCGAGACCAATTAACCTAGGCTCTGATACCAACTTGTCACGACCCCAACCCCGGTCATGATGGCGCCCAACACACTGCTAGGCAAGCCCGACCATTCAACAACATTATCCCAAATACTTATTCAAATTATAGATAAATATCACAGAGAATTTACTAAGTCATCACTTTCAAGTGTATAATTAATAATAAAATCTGCGGAAGTTCAATTAAAATACCACAGCATAGCCCAATAGAATCCGGTGTCACGAATATGAGCCTCTAATACAGAATATCCACCTATTACAAGTCTGTCTAGGAAAAATACGGAATAAAAGATAGAGATAGAGGGGAGAGATCAAGGCTGTGAACGCCATGCAGCTACCTCAATACTCCCGGATACTGCTGCTCAGCTAAACAAATCCTCACTCAGTCTGTGGTATACCTGGATCTGCACACAAGGTGCAGGGAGTAATGTGAGTACTCCGACCCAGTGAGTAATAAACATAAATAAAGATTGAGAATAAGAAATCATGGAAAAATACAAAGTAAACTATAATTGGCAGTTTAGAACAACAAATAGTGAAGAAACAAGTCAATTAAATCAGAGTACCAAATACTGAGACAGGTATAACCGATAAAAACAAATGCATGAGTGCAATGCAATGCATATGATGGTACACTATAGTACCCACTACAGCGTGCAGCCCGAGCCATCCATTTATTTATCGTCGACGGCGCTCACTAGGGGTGTGTGCAGACTCTGGAGGGGCTCCTACAGCCCAAGCGCAATATCAAGTCATCTCATGGCATCAAATCTAGGCCCTTAGCCTCATATCAATCTTAGTATAATAACCCAGGCTCTCGGCCTCAATATCAATGTAATCAACCAGGCTCTCTGCCTCAATATCAATATAACACTGCTGCGGCGCGCAACCCGATCCATGCTCAGTCCAGAAATCATCATAAGCCCCTTGGGCATTTGTAAAACTGTAGTTCTCAGCCCGAAATATCATTTAAAAATATCATTTAAGTTTTCAAATCTTAGAAAGATGGTTGAGTTTGCAAAAACAGTATTTAAAACCTTGGACTGAGATCAAATGATATGCATGTATGCGAAAACAGTGATGTAAATCCTTGAGGGATTCAAATAATTGGCAAGAAGCCCAAATATAACAATTAAATCCAAGTAAGGATGATTTTCAATTTAGTTCAAGTAGAAAACACGGTAAAAACATCTCTCGGGACGGACTAATTCTCAATCCCCAATGGTGCTCTACCCCACACCGGTTATCCGGCGTGCAAGTCACCTCAATATAGCGTTACTATGTGAAATTTCGGGGTTTCAAACCCTCAGGACATCATTTACATCAATTACTCACCTCAAACCGGCCAAAGCTCTAGCTCGCTATACCCTTGCCTCTCAAATTAGCCTCCTCGTGCGACGAATATGCTCAAAATCACAACGAATATGTCGCATTATGCTAAAGGGACAATACCCAATCGAAAACACTCGAAAAATATCAAAATTAACGAATTTGGCGAAATCCGAGCCCCGGGCCCACGTCTCAAAACTCAGAAATTTTTATACCAAAATGTTCTTCGTCCTCTCACGAGTCCGTACATATAAAGAACACAAAAATTGGAGCTCGTTTGACCCTTCAAATCGACCCTAGAAAATCTCAAAAGCACAAGCCCTAAAACCCCACTTTTCTACTGATTTTCATGTTCTAATTCACATATAATATTGTATTTAACTTGGAAATAAGTAGAAATAACTCACCTTTGATGCTTGATAAAATCCCCCTAGAAATTCTCTCCAAAATCATCCAAGCCAAATGAAAGAAATGAAAGAAATAAGCCAAATCCGTGTTTAAAGAATCTGTCTGTGCTTCGTCGAGTTATACCTTGCACTTGTGCTATACAAGTTGTACATCCTATTAAAATTTTCCCTTGTCGGACACCTTCTGTTTAAACACCCATAACGTCTTGTATAAATATCCAAATTACAAACGGTTTGAAGATTTAGAAACTAGACTCGAAGATATTTAATTTGATAGGTTGTACACCATATAACTCTTTATATATCCCGAGATATGAGCTTCTAAATTCGGTTCCATGAAATCAGAAAATTCTGGAGAAACTGCTCCAGTAGTCATCTTCAATCGATCATAACTTTCTCTACATATATCCCAATTATTATTTCCTTAGCTTTATGGAAACTAGACGCGAAGTGCAACAACTTTCGTTTTTGAATCATCTCAAAATTTCTTGTACATCAAAAGATATAGGCCTCCGAAGTACGCTCCACGACTGCACATTTGCTGTCCAAAGACAGCTTAGCAGTAGAAATTGCAGCAGCTTTTTCTTTTCTTTTTGGGTCCGAATTCCATTCCGTTAACCTTCCGAAATCCACTCGAGGTCCTCGGAACCTTAGCCAATTATATCAACATGTCCCAACCTGTGAAACACCCAAAATAACATCAAAACATCAAATCATCATCGGATTCAAGCCTATGAATCTCAAGAACTTCCAAATTCCATTTTTGATCAAAAACCCAACCAAACCACGTCCGAATAACCTCAAATTTTGCAGAAGTCCAAAATGACATAACGAAGCTACAGCAACTCTCGGAATTCCATTCCGACTCTCGCATCAAAATATCACCGATCAACCGGAAATGGCCAAAATACTAACTTCGCCAATTCAGGCCTAATTCTACAACGGACCTCCAAAATTACTTACGATCACACTCCTAAGTCACAAATCATCCCCCGAAGCTAACCGAACCGTCAGAATTCACATCCGAGCCCTCTAACTCATAAGTCAACGTCCGGTTGACCATTTCAACTTAAGCCTTCTTAAAAGAGACTAAGTGTCTCAATTCCTTTCAAAACCTTTCTGAATCAACTCGTTCACACCCAACACTGATAATGAAGCATAAAGAAATAAAAAATGGGGAAAACGGGGCAGTAACTCATGAGAGGATTGATCGGGTCGTCACATAATCACTACACACTGTACCAAAACATGATATGAAATTACACCATCCACCACATAAGTCTTTTGTCCATAATAACATCCCCCGACAACAATAGCTAAGATTTTACGAATCTGATGCTCACAATACACCTCATAACACATATAAGCCCTATTTCAACTCTCGCAATACTGCCATGACGAAAGAGATGTGTTGAAACTCATAATCACCTAACCAAATCAATAAATCATAGAGCCCCTTCATATGACAAGAACCATTGCCTCACTCAGAACTGAGTAACGATATTTTCCCTCTAGTATACCCTACATAAATTCGATCGCACTGATCTCAGGCCCAATAACCTCATCTCACCCAGTCCAAGCTGCTCGTGCAATAAGCTACATCAAACATTGTCTAAAATCTCATAGAGCACCATCAAAGCGCCAACTAACTACAACTCGTAAGTGACACATAAGGAAGAACGAACTCTGAAAAAGAACTACCCAGCCCGTGTAACAAATAAAACATCCGAAAAGAGGCTATGAACCTTTCTCAAAGAACGAGAAACAAAATACACAAAAATAAGTATAGGGAACCGTACCCAACATATCACTATTGCGGCGTGCAACCTGATCACACACGATACTATTGCAGCGTGAAACCCTATCCAAACAACATACCCGTGGCGGTGTGCCACCCGATCCACACATAACAACAAAAAATGAAATATCCATCAATCCATTATGCTTATATCTACAAAATACCCAAATATCGTCCACAAGTACGCGAAGCACATAAATAAGAATCTGGAGAGACAGATAGCGCCATGCGCCACAAAACTCGAGTTCGGCTAAGGTGTAATAACGATAAGCTATATAGGACCATAACATAGGTGCGAATAATCAAACTGTCTCACAACCCACATGGCATAATAGAGCATTACATAGGATAACTAACAACAGGAATAACATTTAACACCCGAAGACTCCTCCATAAACAATGCTATGTTGAATGAACACATCCGACGTGACGTAGAACATACGTTCACATTAGATCTACTAGCGGACCTCAATCCGATTCCGATCATACCATATTTGGGCCAATAACCTTTCAAGGACCTACAATGACCCTATTCATGATACATAAGAGAAACAATCAAATCCGGAACAAACCCCACAGTCCGCAACTAAAGAAATAGAGCGCCTAGTAGTCATAATCTCTCCCATTTGCAACTATATCAAAATATCCATACCTGATTTAAGTTTCCAACAACCAGATGACTAACACATCCCACTTATACGATCTTCTCATGGGATATACTCCGACAACCTTCCACACCAGGTAGTAAAATCTGAACGTTAATGGCCATCGACCATGCTATTTCTATAATACTGGCCATGCATCCATATTTCAATACACAAAGCCTCTTACACAGGACACCGTGTTAGGTGACACTAAAGAAAATGCTAGCTTACTCTAAACATGTGAATTCTTCCCCGTTCATCCGAGCTCGTGACATTATTGTCAACACCGATTTGCAAACTTGATCCTCAACTTCCAATTCTCATGCCGCTCACCGCACCTATCAAGCCGCTATGTGAGAGTACAAAAATTCATGATAACTCCTGAACTACTAGTAGAATAAACATTTCATTGGCTGGAAACCTTTCACTTAACTACAACCATTGCAACACACAACTGAATTCCCATAACCGTAGAAAATACAAACCTCAAGTCATGGTATAAACCGCCACAACTCTTCCGGAATCCATTTACATAACAAGGCCATTTGAATCAAATACCTTCCAAATCAATCAAATTATGGTGGCTGTCACGCCCATATGTAGAACAACATGTATAACTTAATACACAGAAGGAACTGATCATTGCCATAATTATGCTGATTCAACCATTATTAGCCGACCCAACTTCTTCCAATTTACTATCGACTTGCCTTAGAAATAATAATATCTCCATTCAAAACATAACTTAACCCAACAACACTCATCCTGAGTGACCCAATTCAGGAGACCACATCATCTCAATACCCATGAACCATCTCATACCCTCATTATGCACATAATAGCACCTCTAACTGGTACGCCCATTTTGAAAGATCCTCAACGAATCCGAAGTTGTTTCCTCCCATTTCTCTAATACTGCGCCATAGACCCAATGATAACATAGAACACTCCAAGTCCCTTTCATAACCCACTGCAAAAACTTGATCTTTACCACACAGCGGACCCGAAATCCTTAGGCACTGCACTTTAATTCTTGAACCCACTAGAATCATTATTGAGAGTCACCCACTCTGACCTGGTCCCGAATATAATCAAACTCCAAAGCTCTATTAGCATATAAACACTCCCAAAGAAGCAACTGGATGAATCACATCCACAAGAAGCATAAACTCTGAGTCTTCCCAAAACCTGCACATGAATCAACAAGGCGAAAAACAACACACATTCATCAAGTTCTTTGCTCAAATTACCCCTGATGTTTTCTTTTCTTAGTCATCAATGATTCGCCAATCCACCGATAACCAGAAACCGCACAAGCAGCCAAAAACGCGATCCAATCATAGATGGTGGGCTCCCCCACTTAGCTTTAAGCTACCATCACATAATGTAGAGCCTACAAAGATTTCTCCTTCTCAATTACCTCTAGCACTGTCAACTCGCCAAATTTCTCATACTCTCTAGTTAAACTTTTCATGAACATTTCGGAATTATCAGCCACAATCACATATTTGACCGTCTACCGGGCAGTAAATAGAACTCTTCGTAAAAACTTTATCGAAATCACGCAACCGCTAACCTACTCACAGGAGATAACTCACTTGTGGAATTCCTTACCGACATCTTTGAACGACGCTGCCCTGAGTACAACTACCACGAAATCAGTAAACCCTCCTAAGCCTATACTCGTCCACCAGATGTAAAAGTCTATTCATTCCCCATTGACATCTACTAAAAGTCTGTAATACATTCCAAACTCGAAGTCACGTTGCATTCTATAACGATAATCAAGCTTTTACACCCCTCTTCATTCCAAGCAAACTCCTTTCTGTCATATTATTCCTTCCTCAGTGCAGTAGCCACCATCCCAAATGGCATTTATGGACTTGGTCATTCTCCACCATGATTCCCAAATCGCTCTAAAATTTTCTCAAGGCATGTGGCTATCCTACCACAAAATCCATATGCTACTCTGCCACTCCTACTTAGGTTAAACAATTTCCTTTAAGCAACTTATCGACCTCTGTTTTTCATACTTGACCTGCTAGCAGTTCAATCACCACTAGACACCTCCCACCATGTCCTTCCTCATCCTTCACTGCCCAAACACTGCCTCAAGGCAAAATCCATCTCTTTAGCACCTGATCAAATAAATTGCTACCAACTCTGAGCCTCCTCGATGATTATCTTTCTCGATCCATCAACATCATAAACACTGATTCGATCCTAAAATGCTACTCACCGCCATCTCTGACAACCACTTCCCAAGCACCATTTCACAACACCCTGCTACGAAGGCAAATCAAGAAGATCATAATACCGACGAGCCTTAATGCGTTAAAACAAGGACGACGACACCACATCACAAATGAGAATTCCACCACGCTCAAAAATATCGAGTCTCGGTACTCCACTAAACAAAGCATGAACACCCATAGTCCGATTGCCTCTCCTCCGCTGGAATTAAATGTCGAACCTCTAAACCATGCACTGAGAAATCCTCCTTTTGAGTTATTCATTCTCGTAGCACATACATAAACACCTTACCATTTACACAAACATTGCGCGATAACCACTCATGAACATTATAATAATCTGTGCATAGCCTCAAAACCATAGGAAATACAAATACTGAGATGAAACGACAGAACATCCTTCCGCAAGGCGAGGCTCATAGTCTACCTGAATATGTAGAGAAGAACATCATGCACCATGTCTACAGTACCATTACAACTCCTCTATGCCAAATTGATAACAAATTCTCAACATTGCATAAGATTGAGTAGGAAGGAAATAAATGCATAAACGTCAAAGGAATCAAATCGCACGATCAATAATCAAGAAGGGAAGTGCTCCTAACAGCCTTGTAGCCTTTCGAAGATAAGTACAAAAGTCTCTATATCGATCCGCAAGACTATACTAGACTTGCTCATGACTCATGAGACCCAAGTAAACCTAAAGCTCTGATACCAAGCTATCACGACCCAAAACTCACAATAGGCCGTGATGGTGCTCAATGTCGCCGTTAGGTAAGCCGACAGTGAACTACCAACTTAATTATGATCTTTATTATTTTTGAAATCATGTTATTAGATAAAGAAATCAACGTATTAAAATCATGGAAACTTACACTTTTAACAGAATAGATAATAAAAGTGTGTAAATGCTAAGCAAAATCACAAACAACTTTTAGGCCATTCCAAAACCCAGTGTCACAAGTGCATGATCATTTACTATGGTATAAAATAATAATACAACATCTGTCTGGATTGTTAATAAGATAGGATAGAGTAAATAGTACGATGTAGACTCTGTAGGCTGGGATACGTAGCCTGGAATGCATCTCACCATAAAGTCTCCTTAACATCTACGCCTACGCGCCAAGATAACCACCAATTGAACCTGTCAGACCCTGCACATTTACTGCAGAAGTGTAGCATGAGTATGTAAATCAACGCGTACTTAATAAGTATCTAGCCTAACCTCGGAGAAGTAGTAACGAGGGATCGACATTGAAATTTAGTAGATGTCCAATAAAGCAATATAACAAAATCATAGGCAGATATGAAGCACACGACAAGAATGGGGTAAATATGTAATATTCCAATTTTTTTAAAGGGTATGAACTTCTCAGTCTTGTATTCTACCTCAACAGCTTAGATATATGAAGTGCCAATCAAACGGATAAGGAATACTATATAAAAGGCCATGCATCCGCTAAAGGAACATCTCGTGAATATTAGGATTGTCAGCAATATAACACACGATTATGCCGAGGTCATTCGACCCGATCTAGAATAATGTGTACACTGTCGAGGGTCGAGTGACATGAACCATAGATGCATATATTATATTGCCGAGGCGTTCGGCCCGATCTACAAGAAGGAAGAAAAATTATCGAATTACGAGACACGTGCTTACAATATAGTACATGAGCACAAAATGAATATAACCTTTACCGTTTCTCAAATAACTTACTAAAACTCAAGGTAATAAGGCTTGGCTTAATATATACATATATTTTTAAATTAATTTCAATCATAAATTCATTTAATTAAGCCAGCGGAATGAGTTAAAATTATTCAAATATTACATAATAAAGTTCTAAGTCTACCCAGACATAACCATGCTTTAGCTACGTACGGACTCTCGTCGCCTCGTGAGGACGTAGCACCCACAACTAGTAGCACATAACAATTACATCACCTAAGGAGTAATTTCCCTTCATAAGGTTAGACATGACACTTACCTCACTCTGAAATCTGATAACCACCTTCAACGCCTTTCTAACACCTCAAACCGATGCCAAATGATCCGAAGCTAATATTACAACATGCAAAACAATCAAAATATACTCTAATACTCATAATTTAACAATTAGAAATAAATTCCCAAATCCTCAATAAAAGTCAACAAAGTCAACAAAGTCAACCCCCTGTGCTATGCGTTCGAATTTAGAAAATTATTGAAAATAATTATTACGCATAACTTATATAGTTTATATTTCGAAAATCATCAAATTTCGTCCGTGAATGGACCCTCATATCAAGGATTTACCATCTCATAACTTTGGGGCTCAAATCCCAATTTCTGCAATCCAAACACGGATAAAAATGATAACCAACGAAAACAATCATGAAAAAAAATCTAAATAAAGGTTATATACTTACGCCCTCATTGAGACGAGAACAACACCACAAAAATCACCTCAAACGGAGCTCTAGAATTCAAGATATGCCCAAAATACTAAAATTCTCGGTTTAAATCACTATCTAGATGATTTTTCTTCATTGCCTTCGCGAGAGACCTTCGCATTCACGAAGAGAAATTTTTCACATTGACTGGTCAACCCAGAAATCCTTCTTTGCATTCGCGGAACCTCTCTCACGTTCGCGAAGAACAAAGCTTCGCACCAGTAAGGATCAATCTTTCTCGATAGGGAAATGAGCATAACTCTCTCATACGACATCAAAATTCGATGATTCTTATTGCTATGGCTCCGTAATTACGATACAAATCTAAGGGATCACTCCAATCACAAACCAAAGATCGTTTGCTCAATATAGTACCCTTTACACCCAGGAAAAAGACGCTGAAACATCAAATAAGAGCGCGACACAACCCAAACAAATTCGAAACACACCTGAAGCCCCCTAGACCCCGTCCAATTGCACAAACCTGTACCACAACATAACACCAACCTTCTTGAGGCCTCAAATCATACCAAACAACATCAAAACTACGAATCAACGATCGAAACCTTTCTTTAAACTTCAAAGCATTCAAGCTTTGGCGAACACGTCTGATTCATACTTAAACATTCCGGAATGATGCCAAACTTTATGTACAAGTCATAAATCACAATACGAACCTATTTCAAGGCTCAAAACCCCAAACTTACATCGATAACACCAAAGTCCACCTCAAATCAAACTTAGAAAATTCTAAAACCTTCGAATTGCCAACTCTCCACAGTAAGCGCCGAAATGCTCCCAGACAACCCGATACTTAACTAGAACATACGCCCAAGTCTGAAATCATCATGTGAACCTAATGGAACTTTCAAATTCCAATTCTGAGGTCGTTTACTCAATATTAAATATCGTGATAGCGACAAGACAACACACATAATAAATATACCGATAATTATATTAAATTATTATTTAAATAGGTAAAAAGGGAAAGTACAAATCATAATTAACAAACAAGAAAATATTATTTCATAAATACTTAAATCGTATACATAACAACTAATTATTACAACATGAACTCATGGGTAGTTAGGTACAATAGAAGAACACCCGCCCTGAGCTTGATTATTGTTGCCACCCAAAGGACATTTTCTACGGTCGTGGCCTGTTTGCGAGCATATACCACATTTGCGTGCATATACGATATCACTAACATCCATTTGGTTCCGTATACGCGTTCTCTTCTGCACCTGTCTTTTACGCAAATAGGACTTGTTACACACCATTTTAAATGGTTCTGGGGGCCAGTAATGCTCAGAACCCACTGGTTGCAACTGACCACTATATGTGTTTAGGTATTTGGAAACACTATATTGTTGATCAATATAGTTGGTCTCCGCATAACCAACACGTTGAAAACACTTGATGGCATGTGAACAAGGCATGTGGTAGATTGACCATTTCCCACATGAGCATAACCTTGTGGATTCATTTACAGTATGTACATTATTACCCCGATTATTATGGATAGCGGTGCGAACTTCAAAAATACCTCGTTCGTTATCATATTGCAAAAAGGAATGCCAATGTGCTCCTAGAGCTGCATGTGAAAAACATGCGTAGAAAGGGCATGAGTACACCACAGCGGTACTTAGTAAGTGCCAAGCCTAACCTCAGTCGAGTAGTGACGAGGAAGGTCAGGGCTCTACTGATTTTAAATGAAAAACAAGGTATGAGAGTAGTTAATAAGACAGTGTAATTAAGTGCAACAGTAAGATGTAACACAGGATAGAAAGAACAACAACAACTACAACAGAGACAAAATAATCACAGAAAGGAATACCGCTCAACACAGAAATAACAACCGGGGATCTCCCAAGATACTATCCTATAGTCCCAAATATAAATATCTAGTGGATCTCCCGGGATACCATCCCGTAGTCCAACTCATAATACGCGGGGATCTGCCGGAATACCGATCCGTAGTCCCAAATATAAATATCCAGTGCTAGGGGGAATCTACCGGGTGCAGTCCCATAGTTCCAATATAAAAGTGTAGGGGGGATCTCTCGAAATACAAATCCGTAGTCCCAAAGTAAATATGCAGGGGGATCTCCCGAGATACAGTCCCCTAGTCCCAAAGTAAACATACAACAGTAACACGAAGAACACTCAATTCAATTCAAATTTCATACCGAGGTAAACAGGTATTTATAACCTAGTATGCTACACAAAATCCAAATAAGGCTGTTTGAGCAAATAAAGTAATTAAGTCAATTAGACATGCTTCCCTAAGCTAACAGTAAGCTTAAATTGCAAGTAGTATAGACAGGAAAAGAAGCACAATTATAGTTAATTAATGAAAATAGGATTTTTCAACAATTAGCACAAGTATGCACTCGTCACCTCACGTACAACGCATTTCAAATATCAACAATACCAAATCCTAAGGGGAGTTCCCCCCACAAAGTTAGGCATGCCACTTACCTCAAACCGGCTCAAAATCAGCTGGAAACCACGTTCTTTCCACGAGTACTTGACTCCAAATGGCCCAAATCTATTCAATTAAATTGCATAATGTAAATATAATATCAAGTAACTGATTCACCAATAAATTCTAAGCTAATACGCGAAATTAGGAAAAATGACCAAAATGCCCCTCAGGACACGTCTCGGAATCTGGTAAAATTTATAAATTTTGGAATCCTCACACTCTTACGAGTTCATATATATAGAAATTATTGTAATCCTACATCAAAATCTTGATTCAAACACAAAAATTAGGTCTAAGAACTTTTCCAACATTTCTCCAATTTTCCACCCCATCGAGTAAGAATTACATACCCAAAACAACCAGGTGAAAATCTCTCTCAAAATCGCCAATCCCGAGCACCAAATCAATTCTAAGGTTTTGAAACTAAGCCCTCGATTCTACCCCTTTTCTGACCAGTGAAACCGCATCTGCGACTCTGGGACCGCACCTACGGTCCCACTTCTGCAAAGACCAAGTCGCACCTACGACTTTTCATTAAACACAATTTTCTGCTTCTGTGACTGCCTTTCCGCACCTGTAGCATCGCATGTGCGTCCCCCTTCTCGCACCTGCGGCTTCTGAAGCCTGGACCAATTTCCACTTATGCGGTCACCTAGCCACTTCTGTGGCACCGCACCTACGATCCTACACACGCAAGTGCGGTTATGACTGCAACTCAGTAGCTTCAGCTGCAAATTCCCAACTCCAAACTTCCCGTTAACTATCTGAAATCATCCCGAGGCCCCCGGGGCCCAACCAAAAGCACAGACAAGTCATATACCACTATCCAAACTTATATAAATCTTCAGAACACCTTAAACAACATCGAATCAACTAATTAACATCGAATTCAAGCCTAAGAACTTCAAAAACTCTCAAATTACGCTTTCGATCAAAAAGTCTATCAAACCTCGTCCGAATGACCTAAAATTTTGCACACACATCACATTTAACACTACGGAGCTACTCAAACTTCTGGAATTCCATTCCGACCTTTAGACCAAAATCTCACTATCGAACCGAAAACCTCAAAAATTCAACTTTCGGCATTTCAAGTCTAAATTAGCTACGGACCTCCAAAACACAATCCGAATATGCCCCTAAGCCTGAAATCACCCAACGAAGCTAACAGAACCAATGAAATTCCATTCTAAGGCCGTCTTCACACTGCTCTGACTACAGTCCAAATTCTAAAACTTAAACTCTTATTTAGGGACTAAGTGTCCTAAAAACTCTCCGAAATTCCAAACAAATCCTCCCGGTAGCTCACAATAGCAGAAACAAACACGGGGAATGTAGTTATTAGGGGATCGGGGCATTAGTTCTTAAAACAACTGGTCGGGTCGTTACATCCTCCTACACTTAAGCATTCGTTCATCCTCGAACGAACCTAGAGACATACCTGAAGTAGTGACAAGATGAGGGTAACGATTGTGCCTATCCTGCTCGGTCTCCTAGGTCACCTCCTCGACCATTTGACCCCGCTACTAAATCTTCACTGATGCAATGTTCTTTGACCTCGACTTTTGAACCTGCCTGTCCAATATTTCCACTGGATCCTCAACATAAGATAGATCCTTGCCCAACTGGACTGAACTAAAATCCAACACGTACGACGGATTACTTTGATACCTTCAGAGCATCGAAACTTGAAATACCGGATTAACTCCTGCCAAGCTGGGAGGTAAGGCAAGCTCATAAGCAACCTCCCCAACACGCCGCAATATCTCAAAAGGACAAATAAACCTCAGACTCAACTTCCCTTTCTTCCCAAATATCATAACGCCCTTCATAGGCAAAACTCGTAGCAAGACCCGCTCTCCAACCATATAGGAAACATCAAAACCCTTCCGGTCTGCATAACTCTTCTATCTGGACTGGGCTGTACGCAGTCTATCTTGAATCACCTTAAACTTGTCCAAAGCATCCTAAACCAAGTCTGTGCCCAATAATCCAACCTCACCCGGCTCAAACCAACCCACCAGGGATCTACACCGCCTACCATATAAAGCCCCGTACAGTGCCACCTGAATGCTGGACTGATAGCTGTTGTTGTAGGCAAACTCCGCTAATGGCAAGAACTAATCCCAAGACCCTCCGAACTCAATAACACACACACAGAGCATATCCTCAAGAATCTAAATGGTGCGCTCGGACTGTCCATCCGTCTGAGGGTGAAATGTTGTACTCAACTCCACCCGAGTACCCAACTCATGCCGGCCCTCCAGAACTGTGATGTGAACTGAGTACCTTTATCTGAAATGATGGAAACTGGAATACCATGCAGACGAACAATCTCCCAGATATAAATCCCCGCCAGTCGCTCCGAAGAATTGGTAGTACATACAGGAATGAAGTGTGCGGACTTAGTCAGCTGATCCATAATCACCCAAATGGCATCGAACTTCCTTAAAGTCCATGGGAGTCCAACTACGAAGTCCATGGTGATCTGCTCCCACTTACCACTCCAAAATCTCTATCTGCTAAAGCAACCCACCCAATGTCTGGTGCTCATACTTCACCTACTGACAATTGAGACACCGAGCTACAAACCCAACTATATCTTTCTTCATCCGCCTCCACCAATAGTGCTGCCTCAAATCCTGGTACATCTTCGCGGCAACCGGATGGATGGAATATCGCGAACTATGGGCCTCCTCTAGAATCAACTCCCGAAGCCCATCAACATTGGGTACACAAATCCGACCCTGCATCCTCAATACTCCATCATCACCAATAGTCACATCTCTGGCATCACCTTTTTGAACCTTGTCCTTAAGGACAAACAAATGAGGGTCATCAAACTGATGCTCCCAGATATGATCAAACAAGGAAGACCAGGAAAACACGCAAGCTAGAACCCGACTGGGCTCCGAAAGATCCAATCTCACCAACTAGATAGCTAAGGCCTGAACATCCATCGCCATGGGCCTCTCCGTTTCTGGAAAATAAGCCAAGCTCCCCAAACTCTCCTCCCAACGACTCAAAGCCTCGGCCACCACATTGGCCTTGCCCCGGAGATATAAAATAGTGATATCATAGTCATTCAGCAGCTCTAACCACCTCCTCTGGCACAAATTAAGGTCCTTCTGCTTGAACAGATGCTGCACACTCTGGTGATCAATATAAATCTCACAAGACACACCATACAAATAATGACGCCAGATCTTCAAGGCGTGGACAATGGTAGCTAGCTCGAGATCATGGACTTGATAATTATTCTCATGTACCTCCAATTGTTTGGACGTGTAGGCAATCACCCTACCATCATGCATCAGTACAACTCCAAGGCCAATCCTCGAGGCATCACAATCAATAGTCTAAGACCTCAAACCCATAGGAAATATCAAAACTGGGGCTGTAGTCAAAGTTGTCTTGAGCTTGTGAAAGCTCGCCTCACACTCTTCCGTCCACTGGAATGGAGCACCCTTCTAGGTCAGCCTGGTCATAGGTGCTACAATCGATGAAAACCCCTCAACAAATCGATGATAGTAACCCGCCAAGACAAGAAAATTGCGGATCTTTGTAGCTGAGGACGGTCTGGGCCAACTCTGCACTGCCTCCACTTTCTTCGGATCCACCTGAATACCATTACTCAATACCACATGGCCTAAGAATGCCACGGAATCCAACCAAAACTCACATTTCAAGAACTTTGCATATAACTTCTTTTACCTCAAAGTCTGAAGTACTGTCTTCAGGTGCTGCTCATGATCTTCTCGGCTCCGAGAATACACCAGAATATATCAATAAAGACAATGATGAACGAGTCAAGATACGGCTAGAACACATTATGCATCAAATGTATAAAGGCTGCTAGGGTATTGGTCAGCCCAAATGACATGACAAAGAACTCGTAATGACCATACCGAGTCCTGAAAGCAGTCTTCGGGATGTATGGCTCCCGAATCTTCAACTGATGGTAACCTGAATGCAAGTCAATTATACAAAACACTCGTGCACCCTGAAGCTGGTTAAACAAATCATCAATATGGGGCAAAGGATACCGGTTCTTCATTGTAACTTTGTTCAACTGGCGATAATCAATGCACATACTCATAGAACCATCCTTTTTCTTCACAAACAAGACAGGAGCACTCCAAGGTGATACACTAGGCTGAATAAAACCCTTATCAAGCAATTCCTATAACTGATCCTTCAACTCAGGAAGGGCCATACGGTACGGAGGAATAGAAATGGGTTGAGTAGTTGGTTTGGGGGTTTGTGTTGGTTGGCCTTGTTCCATGATAGGCGCTATCACGTCCGGGACCAGTTTAGGGTCGATACAAAGTAATTGCTTACATTTAAAGAAAGTTGAGAAGGAACAAAAGGAATTGTTCGATCAATGATCCAGAGTTAGTTACGTTATGAATGCACTCAAAATTTCAGAGTATTATCCATGCAACATGTATGTTGGCAATCATACAGCCTTAGAAGACTCCGGTATAAGTTAAAAGAAAGAATTAATTTCAGGTCATAGACAAATGATTAAATTGTTAGAAGATTGTATCATGGATATTCCATAATGTCCACGGAAGGCAAAAGTAATAACTAATACCATGAGCCGCATATCGGATGATAGCTTAAGCCTACATAAAGGCTGATCAGAAGGAAGAGGAGACAAAAAAGTTACATCAACCAAGTAAATCATAAGTCTGATTATTAGAAATAGAAAATTATAGAAATCGTGATTGAGAACATTGTAGGGTCACACTTAATATCAGAGGTACAAGAGAGATAGTACAACAACAATATTCTATAACGGCCCTACGATAAAGCCAATTAGAAAAGTACTAGCCTCATAAGAAGTCAGTACGAAGCTCCCACCGGATTGTGTATGCACCAGAGGTGCAAGTATTATAATAGAGCTTCAAGTTATGGACATGAATTATACCTATGTAGAAGGGAGGTCATGAAAGAAATAGAAGATACGATGCAAGATTTTAAAGTAGTAAGGTAAAGGTGAACAATGTATGAAATACTCAAATACAGAAGGTTGTGAATAATCCATACTACGAATAGAAGGCTAGAAGCACAGGGATTCAGTATCCAGGAATGATAGTGGCGTCCTCAGTGGAATATCTTCCAGCCTAGGGTTTCTAGGTAGCGAGATATCTATCCAAGAGAGTAAAGAAGAGTTAGAGATGATGTGATGTCTTGCTGGATGTTCCAACTTAAAATAAGGAAATATATGGTGCAAGCAAGTTTAAGGAAGGTTGCGAAACATATAAATAGATACGTATAGGTCGCAAGCTAAAGTATAGTAAAGCAAAATGGTTTTATGACATGAGTAAGGATGAGAAAGGGAGAGTGAGAAGGTGACGGGAATTGATAAGTCCTCAGGATTAATCCCATAAAAATAAGAGAGTTAATATTTTCTCTAAGTTATAGAAAGTTCAGAATAGCCTAAATAAACTCAAAGGAGTCTAAGACTAATAACATCTAGAAGAAATGAAATGCTTCCCTGATAGTGGAATGAGGGTGCGATTGTGATAGATAAAGGATGACGTTTGGGCCTTCGATTGAGTAATGACTTGAAGAGGATTTCATGAATTTTACGAGAATAAAATATCCACGTAAGGTGAATCACATTGGGATGCTATGAAATGCGATTATGGATGCATGGTATCACCCCAGGTGGATCAGTCTAATCATTTTAGATGTTCCCCGATAATACGTGAGCCCTAGCGGCAGTGTTACGTAAAAGGTCAAGTTATCAATGGTAGATTATAGATCAATATTAAAGTGAATCAACAATGGAGGATAAGAGTTACAAAATATGATATGAGAGTAGGCCTTCATTCTTAAGATAAAAAGTAATGAGGAAGCATTAAAGGACTTAGATTTATACATATAGGATAAGCAGCGAAAGAGTAACCTGGAGTTTGGTAACAGACCTAAGTAACGATAAATTGAAGTAAGAGTTATGGTATAGTATGACCTACCTAGATGCAGTAAAGTCATATGAATGGATAACCAGGTCCATGAAATAAGATATAGCAATATTTGTAAGTTCAACAAAGTATCGAGCGAAGAACTTCATTGTACTTATACAGACCTAGAGGGAACTTTTGTCATGCTTTGTATATGTTCACAAAGTGAGGCCTAGAGATGAGTCACATAGGCGCACTTACAAGTCTAGTGTCGTACAGGTTGCATAATAGAAAGTAGCAACCGTTATAAGATTGGAAGGATTCTGACCACAAGTCATGGTGTGAGAAAGAGGCCTAAAAGAGGGGGGAATGCCCTGGCCTTTGGATTCATCCACAGAACAGTTGCCCAGATGGCAAGGAATGTACTAAAGTATTCGGAGGACATAGGTTATGACAATGATAAGTACATCAGTCAACATTCGAGAACGAATATTCTAAAGGGGGGAATGATGTTACGCCCCACGTTTTCGTACATGAAAGTATCCATAAGTAAATCGATATAAGCTCGAGAATGAGATTATTTTGATATTATCAGTATTTTTCTATTTCAAAACAAGTGATAAGCAAATTCATGAAGATGAGAGGGTAAGCGAATCCAAGAAAATGAGTTTCATTGAATGTTGACATTTTGGGATAAAATACGATCCGAGCTATAATACCCGGGTTTTATGGACTAGTGTCATACAATGTACCACATGACCATAATAATAAGGCGTACAAAGTGTGTTAAAAGTGAGTAGTATTTTATGTAAGTTGAGATAATTTTTAATTATGTGGATAATTGGGTAATTATGAATTTTTAAGTGGGAGATTAACTTGTAAATTGAATTTTGTGGAAAGTTATTTGGATAATTGTTAGGGGGGGGGGGGCAAATCCACATGTAATTATGAGGACTTGGTAGCAAGATAAAGTCAATTTAATGACTCTTAAAATCATGAGAAAGGTGGCATTTTAAGAGATTGATAGGTGGCTAAAGTGAGCCTTAAAAGTGGGGCCCACATCACTCTAATAAGTGACCTTTCTAGGAATGATAGAATAACGGATCTGCTATGGAAACATAGATAGCTTCACAAAAATTTCACACTATATTATACCGTGTAATAACAACAGAATTTTGCGATTCTAAGGAAATATGGTGTAATCTTTCTCAAGATTATCATAAGGATTTTCCCCTATTTCGATCCGCCTTTACATGTTTTGTCGCAATTAACGTGTGTTAGAGGGAGCTTCAAGAGAATCGGCTAAGGTATGTTAAGTCTATCCCTTCTTTCTTTTTGGCATGATCCATACGGTACAAACGAAACGAGCAAATGCACAACTTCCATAAATGACTCTATTCATAGACATGCTAGAAATGCTTATGTTCTTAATTCCCGTATGTCTTATTATTCTATCATCTGTTCATGGGTCTCAAAAAATACTCAAGTTGATAAATTTTATTTCACGATATTAATCAGAGGTATAATGGTCTTATGACGTTCCAAGAGATTTTAATGACGTACTTCTCATGCATTACATGCATTTATACATGTACATTTACCCACGATCATACGACGTTATATACGCACCACCACCTGATCAGCTGATATACGTTGATGATTTGCCCACAGTGATCGAGATGATATGATGGGATGTCCCCAGAGATTTAATGGTGGTATGAACGCATATACATATTCATGGCATGACATTTATATGCATATGCATGACATTATAATATTAAATAATTCACAGAGCTATTCAGACATACATGTTGAGTCTTTTACTCTATGTTTCTCTCATATCTATTATTTACTGATTTTCATTCCTTACATACTCGGTACATCATTTGTACTGACGTCTCTTTTGCCTGGGGACGCTGCATTTCATGCCCGTAGGTCTTGATAGATAGGTTAAGAATCCTCCAAGTAGGCTATCAGCTCAGCAGAAGGTGTTGGTGCGCTCCATTTGCTCTGGAGTCGCTAATTTGGTTAGTATGATTAGGACATGTATTGATTAGTATGGAGGGACCATGTCCCGACCTTTATGACATATATGTACTCTTAGAGGCTTGTAGACATATGTCGTATACGTGAGAGATTGTATGGCCTTGTCGGCCTATGTTCATTGTACGAGTGATCATTTTTGTATTATAGGCCAGTACGACATATGTATAAGTTTGTATTCCCTCATGCTTTACTCTAGTTCATTTACCTATGATAGAATGATACGAAAGGTACGCTACGTTGGTACTCGGTTGAGTAAGATACCGGGTGCCCGTCACAACCTATCGGTTTGGGTCGTGACACCATTCCACAACACCCTGTCCCTAAATCAAAGACCATGACACCGACTGTGAGCACGTGATTTTTGCCTCGCATGAATTACTCCTACAGAATCTCCAAAATTAGGATTTTTCTTTTTATTATTTTGTTTTCAGGAATTAATTTCTCAATTTTCGTGTTTGTTTACATTTTGTGTGCATAATTAATTTTATTTAAATCATGAAAAAAAGCAAATAATATTGCGCACTGCATTTACGATTTAATTTTATATTTTTTAGATTAATTAGTAAATTAGTTTGTTTTATAAAATATGAAAATCACAAAAATAATTCGTTTTGCATTTTAACTCTTTAATTTTGAATTTTATAGTTTTTCTTGGAATTTAGGATTTAATTAATTATTGTAAATACTATGATGAGTGATTAATCTAATTGGGTAGGTTAATTTAGTTTAAAAAATTAATTTAGGTTTTATTTTAATTTGAAAAGAAAAGGATTTGAAATTGAAAAAGAAAAAGAGAAGAAATAAAAGAAAATCCGATTTTTGGGTTGTTACAATTGAATTTTCCCAGGCCCAAGTGTTAAATACCCTTTACCCGTTAAAATTGGCCACAACACGTCCCAAAACCCGGGTCCAACCTGGTCTGTCTCACGCGGAACCGAAACGACGTTGTTCTGATTACCCTTTGATCACGACCGTTGGATCTCCTTATCAACCGGTTCGGAACTGAGGTGCCTCTTAATATATATAACTCCAAACACCCGTACCCCCCCACCACCCCGCATCCCGTCTATTTCAACTCCCCTCCTCAAAGATCGTTACCACGAACCCTAGAGCGTTGCCCTCAAAGCCTTGTCATCTCCGGTGGCGGCGCTGGTCCCAATCAACACCCCAGACTCCCCTTCACCTACCCGTTCCGAATCTTCACTTCTTTTAGTTTGAACCTGTCTGGAACGATTCGAATCTTGATTGAAAAGGGAAACCCTAGCGCCTCCCTTATTCTCTCCGTGGCGGCACCACCTCTGTTCAACCCCAAATCTACACCAAGGAATCTCCATGGCTCCCTCTTCCCCAATCCGGCACCATTTCCCCTCGAATCACCGTAATCCTCTTCGAATCTTAAATCGAAGATTAGAGCCCTAAAATCCCCTGGGACGATCTGCTGCTGGTTGACGCCTACCTCTAGCGGTCTGAGCTCCACCTCTAAGGCCTCTACCTCCACCTCTATGTCCTCTACCCACACCTCTAGCTGGCTGGGTAGGATGTGGGGCAACTGGTGCCTGAATTATCGGGCGAGGACCCTGCTGCTACGAGCTGATGGAAGCTCGAGGGCAATATCTAGAAATGTGACTCACATCGCCACAAGTATAACAAGCCCTCGGCTTCTAAGAATAATGAAGTGGTGGTGCACTGATAGGTGCTGATGGTGAACTGAAGAGCTGCTGGTCAGAATACTGCAGCTGAGAACCACGACCACCTGGTGTACCATGAGAAGCCTGGAGAGCTGACTGAAAGGGCCTCGAAGGATGGCCTATACCATAAGAATCCCTACCTCCAGATGAGGTACCACTAAATCTACCCAAATGACGGGGCCTCTTATCAGACCAATGACCACCTCCCTGAGAAAGTGCCAGCTCTATCCGACGGGCAGCATCTGCCGCCTCCTGAAATGTAATCTCACTCCCATCACTCATGGCCATCTGAACACGGATCGACTGAACCAACCCATCGACAAACCTCCGCACCCTCTCTCTCTCGGTGGGGAGTATCACAATGGCATGAAGAGCGAGATCAATGAACCGGGTCTCATACTGGGTAACAGTCATAGGACCCTGCTGGAGACGCTCAAACTGTGTGCGAAGAGCATCTCGCTGAGTAACTGGAAGAAACTTCCCCAGAAATAACTCTGAAAACTGATCCCAGGTCAATGATGGTGACCCTGCTGGCCTGGCTAAACAGAAATCCCTCCACCAAGTCTTGGCGGATCCTGCCAGGCGAAAAGTGGCGAAGTCGACCCCATTGGTCTCTACAATGGTCATAGTCCGTAGAACCTCATGACAGCTGAAGATGAAATCCTGAGCATCCACTGAGGGAGTGCCACTATATGTAGTAGTGAAGAGCTTGGTGAAACGATCAAGCCTTCACAAAGCATCCGCGGACATAGCCGCACCATCACTGGACTAAGCCGCAATACCTGGCTGGGCTGCCACAGCTGGCTGAACTGCCACGGCTGGCTGAACTGCTGGAACCTGAGCCTGAGGAGCTACCGGCTCTGGAGTACGAGTATCGGGAGTCTGAACTCCTCCCCCAGCCTGAGATGTGGCTGGAGCTACGGGAAGCAAACCCGCTCAAAAAATGCCCTCCATAAAGCCTACCAGCCGGACCAAAGCGTCCTGAAGCACTGGAGTGGCTATAAAACCCTCTGGGACCTGAGCTGGGCCCACCGGAGCTGCTGGAGCTGGAACCCCTTCGTTGTAGTCAACATGAGGCTCCACCTCTGGGATTGATGCTCGGGGCTGAGCTCTGCCCCGGCCTCGGCCTCACCCTATGCCCCTAATATGAGATGTTGCTGGGGGCTCAGGCTGCTTCGCGGTAGAAGAGGAAGCACGTGTTCTCACCATCTGCGAAAGAACAGTGTGGGAAGACAATTAGTACTAGAGAAACAGAATCGCACGACAAGAATGAACAAGGTGATGTTTTCCTAACTCAGTAGCCTCTGCGGGATAAATACAAACGTCTCCGTACCGATCCCTCAGACTCTACTAAGCTTGTCCGTGAGTTGTGAGACCTAGGTAACCTAGTGCTCTGATACCAACCTGTCACGACCCGGATTTCCCACCATCGGGTGTCGTGATGGCGCCTACTATCGGAGCTAGGCAAGCCAAATGTTTAAAACACCTTTCCTGCTTCCTTTCAACAATATAATAAGCGAGACAAAATCTAAACGAAAGACTTTAAATTTAAAACAACTGAAAACCAAAGGTGCGAAAGTTTGAACTAAAATGCTACCCAGAGTTTGGTGTCATTAGCTCACGGACTACTACAGAATGCTACAAACAATGTGTGAAAGGAAAATACATCATGTTTGTCTGATACAAGATAAACAAATGAAAAACATGGAAAGGGACTTCGGCCTGCGAACGCCAGCTAGGATACCTCGAGAGTCCCTGGGCTAAAGATAGCTCTCAAAAGTCCTACTACTGCGGTCCGAAAGCTACTCTCTGATCTGTGCACAAAAATACACAGAGTGCAGCATCAGCAAAACCGACCCCATGTGCTGGTAAGTGCCTGGCCTAACCCCGGCGAAGTAGTAACGAGGCTAGACAGGACCTACCACAATTAACATGTACAGATATATATAACAAGTGCAAGAAATAATAACAAGATAATACAAAGTAAAGCTTGGATGGGACATGCTATCGGGGAGTAACAGATAAAAATGAAGTATCGAAAATAAACAGAAGAAACTCTGGTTTCCATAATATATATATATATATATATATATATATATATATATATATATATATATAGTGGATGACATGCCACAAGATCCCATAATATCATATATAAGTGGACGGCGTGCCACACGATCCCATAATATCATATATAATTGGACGGCGTGCCACACGATCCCATAATATCATATATAAGTGGACGGCGTGCCACACGATCCCATAATATCATATATAAGTGGACGGCGTGCCACACGATCCCATAATATCATATATAAGTGGACGACATGCCACATGATCCCATAATATCATATAATATCTGACTTCATATAGTAGACCCCTTAAGGGCAGGATAACAACTCAATACAAGGGAGAGTATATATCAGTCTACACATCCCGGCAAGGGAGTAATCACAACACATTCTCTTTTTAAATCACTTCTTCCTCAACTAACACATTCATGTTCGAGCTAACGCTCCAAAAGTACACCAATCACAATTCTACCTCAATCGTTCAAATTATATGAAACTCATCAAGTAAACAAGGAGATTGTGTCACATTATTCGAATTAAAAGCAATTAAGACCCACGGTCATGCTAGACTCTGGTGCATAGATAACCGTCACCATGCCTATACACCGTACTCCACATTAGCAAGTAGCAAATAACATCCTAATCCTATTCCCTCAAGCCAAAGTTAGAATAAACACTTACCTCGAACTTCCACGGCCAACTCAAGCCTCAAACACCGCTTTTGCCAGGAGTATCAGACTCCAAATGGCCCAAATCTAGTCAATTCAATTTCATAATGTAAATAACACTTCGAGTAACTAATTCTACAATTAAATTCTAAGCTAATATGCAAAATTATGTAAAATGACCAAAATGCCCCTCGGGCCCACATCTCAGAATCGGGTAAAATTTACATTTTCAGAATCCTCATACCCTCACGAGTCTAACCATACCAAAATTACTCAAATTCGACCACAACTCAGCCTTCAAATTCTCAATTCAAATCTATGGAATTTTCTACCATTTGTTTTAACCCAAAACATTAATTTGTTGATAAAAACAATAATAGATTCATGTAATTTAACCAAATTTGATTTAAAATCATTTGCTCCAATCTATATGGTGATTCTCAATTCAATTCCTCACTATTCATCTTCTTCTTTCCCCAAAAATAGCATTTTCAAGACCCACCCTTAGGGTTCATATAATATCTCATTACAACTTCAAATAAAACTCATAAACATGCTATCCATACTCCAATATTACATATATATGAAGCTCAAGTGAAGGAATTATCTTTTGGTGGAGGAATCTCATTTTTTTCTATTTTTGGTGTTCTTGAAGATTCAACCCATTTCCTATGGATTTGATCCATAATAATGTTAGTATTCTCACCTAGTGATGTTATATAATCATCTTTATACCAAAATAACTTACCTTGAAGTGTATCCATGCTGGAAGAGCTCCTCCTTCTCTCTAAAATTCATTCCAAGTTGAAGAACTAACTCATTCTCTCTCTAAACCCACGTTTTCAGCTCTTTAAAATTCAACTCTAGTTCTGCGTAGCCTACGCATGAAACCTCCGCAGGAGGATTTCAATTTGGCCAAATTCTGATTTTTGCTACGCATGTGCATAGCCTGCTCTGCTAACTTTTTGTAAAACGGTTATAACTTTCTGTATACACCTCCAAATGACAATCGGTTTGATGTTCTGGAAACTAGACTCATAGAGATTTAATTTGATAGGTTGTGCCTCACACAAACCCTTATATATATGTAGATATGCTCATCCAAAGTGAGGTCTTGTGCGTACTCATTTGCAACTTTAGTCTATTATGAAATTTTCCAACTTGGCTTAGACTTAGGACTTTCCTTAGACCCCATATCTCTTCTAATATGCCTCGTACACCTTTTATCATATCTAATTGGTATCCATCATATTAATAGTCCTCAAATGAGAAGTAGAGTCGACCCCCAAACACTTAGCATAACTAATCGATTTTCTCACACATCTCTAACTCCCAAATTTTGACTAACTCCCAAGTTTTCTAAATTTTTTTCCAGAGTTTCCTTTGTAACTAGGCCAGATAATCCGAAGAACCAATCCTAACAACACATACACAATCCAATCAATGTAACGCCACACGAAAAATAATTCTGATAGTGACCTCATAAGCATTATGTTGCTAGAAAAGAAACGCCATATACATCAACTATTTAAGTGATACTCAACTCATAGCAGGTAAGTTCTTGACATTTTCATGAAACATAGAAATAAATATTTAAATTAAAGATGTCATTATTGGGTCATCACAATTCGGATGGCTTCCTACCACCGAAGCAGTGTACATGTCAGCTGAAGTGTGTTACCTCCTCCTGATGGGCATCCGGAGCATCGAGCCTTATGCTCCACATAAGGTTTTGTGCCAATTAGAAAGGTTTCAAACCATCCCCAATGATGAATATTTGAGTAAACATGTCATTGAATTGGGCCCGAAATCCACATTTCCAAAAGGGAAATTTCTCCAAGTATGGAATGAATGTAGATTTCTTGAACCTAAGACCATGGTGCGAGATCTAGCCAGAGCTGAAGTGGACCCTAAGTATATTGTCTGGTTCGGCAAAAGATTCCAGATTCCTGAAAGGCCCGCAAAAAGACCCCATGTCCAATAGTTCATCGATGGAGCCCAGGTGTAGTGGGACTGGTTGACCAAAGAAAACGAGTACAAGGCCAAAATAATCTAGTTGGAAAGGTGAGTCATGGAGCTTTAGTTTGAAAATAGTGTTCAAGCCGCTGCAGACGAGGGAGAAAAGAAAAAAACTAACTCAGGAAAATAAGGCCGTCAAAGCTCAGATCTGAAAGATGAAAATAGCTGCCAGAAACCCGGAAAGAAGCCGGGTTGACGAAAGACTTATAAGCGGTCTTAAAAAGAAAGCCCTCGAATGTCAAGAAGACCTGGAAAAGTCTAAAGCTAGGCTAGCAAAAATCCAGGCACAATGGACAAAGAAGGTATAAGAGCGGGCACGGTTTGTGCATCAAATGAAGAGGAACTATGAAGGGACTATCACTAGCCTAAGAAGAAAGGTAACCACTCTCGAGAATGAGGCAGCCAAGCAGGCTAAAGATTTCAAAGCCGATAGAGAATACTGTTATGATTTGATGGCTCAAATGGAGGAAGGAATGTAGCAGTTGCAAGATCAACACCTTCATGACTCTCAAGTGTTAGAAGCCCGGAATCAGCAGATAGGGCAGTTGCTTCAGGAAAAAGGCAGAATTAGATAAAGGATCAGAACCGTCACTGAATACATTACCATGAAATGCCAAGCATGCGAAGACATGACTCGTACCACCTTTTTCGCTGCAGTAATGACTTTTGTCCGCCAAGTTATGAGTGATTTGGAGCGACTGCAAGGGGATCTCGCATTTAGGCCCACGGTGAGACCGAATGATGTCCCGCGGGCACCAGAAGTATTAATGTATTCTTGATTTTTATTTGAGTCTGTATCTTTCTTTTCTGATGGAGTCCGTTAGTTTATTTTCGATTCTGTTAGTCAGTTCTTGAGTCTGTATTGTCATTTTGTTATTGGAGTCTATTTTTTTCTTTTTAGTTTTGAATCGTTGTAATCCATAGTATTTCCCTTTTACGAGAAAAATTGAAGATCCCAACATATTTTGTTATTTAGTTTTACATTTTAACGCCCCCAGAACTACGCTTGATATGATTCATGCGGGGTCATGATACGTAGGCAATCTACATAGGATTCGATCATAACCCAAAAAAAGAGAAAGAATAACCAAAAGAAGAAAAATGTTGATAAAAGCAAAAGAGAGATGAAAAGAGAGAGAGAGTGGAATTGGAAAGGGAAAGGAAAAAAAAATAGTAAGTAAAGCTGAGATAAAACATGCAACTGTTGTAAAACATGTAGAAACACATTTAACTGTATAGGTGCATCACACTCCAACATGTTATTACTTATATGTTATTTGTTTCAAACTAACCGTTTGCTACTGTACCCAGTCCAGGTTTTTATAGAACAGTTATTAGTTTTTGTGGTAACCTGGCTTCGCACCCATACTTTACTAGATCAAAGGGGAGTATCAGAATGTCTTCAGAAATGACTCTACCAACAATTCCCATCACGGATGATAGCCCAATCTCGGGTATCCCAACCTCAGAATCGGCAGTCGCCAAAGAAAACAGAATCTTGCGTCTTCGGGTTATGGAGATGTGGGACGCTTGGGCAAATGGAAGAGAACCTCCAAGCGCCATCCCGGGATTCCCTAAACTCTTTCCTAGAGCAAGCGGTACCTCCACCATACTGATCAGTCACCCAAATACCCCACTAGGACACCA
Source organism: Nicotiana sylvestris (assembly GCF_000393655.2). Classification (NCBI taxonomy): domain Eukaryota; kingdom Viridiplantae; phylum Streptophyta; class Magnoliopsida; order Solanales; family Solanaceae; genus Nicotiana; species Nicotiana sylvestris. The sequence continues at coordinate 71,884,305 of NC_091058.1, forward strand.
AACTATTTCAGCTCATATTGTGGGAACACCTTCTGAGGTTCGCCCCCAGGTGTCAATGTGTGGTGCAGCTTCGAATATCTTCACCGCTCCGCCATGCTCGGCCACGCCACAACCTACAGTGCCCAGGGCCAGTTTTGACCCCTCAGCTTTCACCTTCCAAACACCCAACTTCCAAATGGAACCTCCTCAGTTTTCCACTTATACTTACTCTCAGCCGCCCCAATTTGAGTTCACTGCGGGGCAAGAAAAGACCGCCAAAACTCCTGAGCAAGAAGAGATTGTGAGGAAGATGAGAAGTATGGAACAAAGTCTCAAAAGAATACAAGGCCTGAGTGGACAGAAAAGTGTATCCTATGCCGACTTATGCATGTTTCCACATATGCACCTACCATTGGGATTCAAAACCCCAAAATTTGAGAAGTACGATGGGCACGGTGATCCTATTGCTCATCTCAAGAAATATTGAAATCAATTGCGAGGGGCCGGTGGAAAGGAAGAACTGCTCATGGCCAATTTCGGAGAAAGTCTGGTTGGCATCGCTTCTGAGTGGTATATGGACCAGGATATATCCCGCTGGCACATCTGGGATGATCTTGCTAGAGACTTTATTAGACAGTTCCAGTACAACATTGATATTGCTCTAGATAGGAACTCGTTGATGAACTTCAAAAAGAAATCCTCAGAAAGCTTCCGGGAGTATGCAGTTAAATGGCGAGAGCAGGCATCTAGGGTAAAACCTCCGATGGATGAGGTCAAAATGGTCACAGTTTTCTTAAAAGCTCAGGAAGGCAACTACTTCCAAAATATGATGTCCGCCATGGGTAAACCATTCGCTGAAGCCATCAAGAATGGCGAAATGGTTGAAAACGAGTTGAAAACAAGTCAAATTCTAAGCCAATCAACTATCAGAGCTACTTCCCAAGCCATTCAGGGTGGGTCCGGAGGAATAGCAAAAGTCAAGAAAAAGGAAGAAACATCCATGGCAGCGTCGGGTACAAGAAAACACCGCACTCCCAGATCCTTTCTCCTAGAAAGGACCCCGCAAAACTATTACCCCCACCAAGACATGGCCTATGCTCCTCATCCATACACGATCATGAATGCTCAACCTTATGTCCGTCCACAGCAACAAGCCAACCATAACCAAGCTCCAGTTCCTAGAAACCAGCCTCATAACCAAAACCACTACAACCCCCGTCCTCCACAAAATAATTTTCCCCCTCGTGAGCCACCTAGAAGGCCAAATTTCACACCAATTGGCAAATCCTACTCCAGTCTGTTTCCAAAGCTTGTCCAAATGGGTCTGCTATAGCCGGTTCCTCAAACCAGGCAAAACCCAGCATCACCCACTTACAGAGCCGGTACCCGATGCTCCTATCACTCAGGGGCAGAAGGGCATGACACGGATGACTGTTGGACTCTGAAGAGAGCCGTGGAAAACTTGATAGAACAAAGGAAGATAGTGCTAAGGGATGAAGATATTCCCAATGTGACTAACAACCCGCTACCGGCCCACAACAACGGGCCGATAATCAGAATAATTTGTGAGGACAAGGAATTTGACCCGGCATTGAAGGCCATCATTGACATTGCTAACGTAGAAAACAAACCAAAAGATTCCCCGAAGCAAGACAAAGGGAAGAAAAAGAACAAAACCGCCCCTCCAAAATTAGGGAAAAAAGTTGAAGCGGGGATTGGGGCAACACCTCCCAAAGATGTTGTTCTCTATGTCCCTCGGGGCAGCAAAGAAAAACAGATGACTTTGAGTCCTCCTATGAGATTCGAGCTGAACAAGGCATCACAAATGTATGTGCCTAAGGGAGCCTATGTGATGCAGGGGCCAATTAATCCACCAAGGCTGAGTGAGCCCGTGGTTATTGGACGCACGCCACAGAGGCCCATGACAGATCCTACCGCTGTGCCCTAGAACTACAACAAAACAATGGTGACCTATAAGGGCAAAGTAATCTCAAGAGAAGTTCAAGAAAATAACCCCGTTGAGAAGTATTATAACTTAGAGGAGGTGAACAATGCCACTCGAAAGTGCTTCCCATCTAAGATGCCTGTGAGTGCCAAAGAAGCGGAGACTTTCTTTCAAAAGATGAAAATGGTGGATTATGAGGTGATCGACTAGCTTCGAAAATTTCCCGAACAAGTCTCTTTGTTGGCTTTGCTGATGAACTCCACCGAACATCAGAAGGTATTGATCAAGACCCTTAACGAAGCATATGTTCCTATTGAGACTTCTGTAGAACAGTTGGAGAGGATGGCAGAAAGGATTTTCGCAATTAACCAGATTTTCTTTAGCAAAAATGACTTGCCCCCAGAAGGGGTCGCGCATAACAAAGCCCTGCACCTGACAGTCAAATGCGAATGGTACTATGTGAAAAGGGTTATGTTGGACGGAGGCTCTGGGGTAGACATCTGCCCACTCTTAACTCTACAGCGCATGGAAATTGGGACTGAAACAATTCGTCCCAACAATGTCTGTATACGGGCTTTTGATGGTATAAAAAGGGACACAATTGGAGAGATCGATCAGATTCTGACCATCGGCCCAGTATACTTTGAAGTAACTTTCCAGGTTCTGGACATGGACATATCCTACAATTTTCTCTTGGGAAGGCCATGGATTCATGCAACGGGGGCTGTACCCTCTACCCTCCATCAGATGGTAAAATTTAAGCATGAAGATGAAGAGATTGTGGTCCACGGGGAAGATGAGCAATCAATTTATTGTGACCCATCAGTCCCATGCCTTGAAGCGAGAGAGGGGAGTGAGCACATAGTTTACCAAGCCTTTGAAATTGTGGTCGCAGACTAGTACGAAGAGGGAAACCTTTTCCCTCAACCCTTTCTTTCTAATGCATCAATCATGGTGGCCAAAGAAATGATCAGACATGGCTTCAAACCGGGGAAGGGGCTCGGGAAATCATTACAAGGAATAACTGGACTTGTCACCCTGACCGCCAGTGAAAAGTTCTTTGGGATAGGCTTCCGACCCACTCCAACTGATGTAAAATGGGCAAATGACAGAAAGAATGATGGTTGGGTTTTGCCTCAGCCGGTGCAACATCTGTACAGAACATTTATCAAGCCAAAATACCATGAGGAAGAAGAATATGAGGTCTTCACGGCTGAAGAGATTGAAGAGATCTGTGGGGCGATGAAGAAGATACTGTATGAAGCCCACATGGTTCAGTCAGGGGAAGGCTCAAGCACCGTTGAGGTGCTGTATATGGGACCTAACGCTAAGCTACATAATTGGAAGGCTACACCATTCCCGATCAGGCGGGAGTCCCGGTAGACCTGTCCTGCCACCTTTTTTGCATCACGAGTTATTTCAGGGTGTAACTCGGATGTTTTCTTTAGCTTCTTGTCTTTTAATTTTCCAATGTAAACCCTGTTATCTTCAAATTCCAAGAAATGAAATCAATATTTCATCGTTCATCTTTCTTGATTCTTTCTGATTTTGTTATTTTTCTCTTTTCTTTTAGTTCTAATAATGCGGCTTTAAATAACATGACATGCTTGCGAACTTCATGCCCAGATCCAAACATGCTGTCTAATTGCGAAATAATGAACCAAGAACCGGAATACGATGAAGAGGAGGCTTTTAGGGAAATAAATCAAGAATTGGAACAATTTGAGAATAAACCTAAGCCAAACTTAAATGATACTGAACTGGTTAATTTGGGTAGTTCTAAAGAAATCAGGGAGACCAAGAAGCATTTTCACAGACGGAAAAACTCGAGATATATTAATCCAACTCCTGTTTGAGTTCAAAGATGTGTTTGCTTTGTCATATGATGACATGCCAGGGTTGAGTGTTGATTTGGTGGTTCACAAGTTGCCAACATACCCCGATTGTCCCCCAGTCTAGCAAAAGCAAAGGAAGTTCAAAACTGATATTAGTGACAAGATCAAAGAAGAGGTCACGAAGCAGTGGAAAGCGGGGGTGATCCAAGTGGTCCGGTACACCACATAGTTAGCTAATGTAGTCCTAGTGCTAAAGAAAGATAGGAAGACCCGGGTATGTGTAGATTATAGAGATTTAAACAAGGCAAGTCCCAAAGATAACTTCCCTTTGCCGAACATCCACACCCTTGTTGATAAATGCGCCAAGCATGAGATACAGTCCTTCGTGGATTGTTACGCATTATATCACCAGGTGTTGATGGATGAAGAAGATGCAGAGAAGACAGCTTTTACCACACCCTGGGGTACATACTGTTACATAGTCATGCCATTTGGTCTCAAGAACGTCGGGGCAACCTATATGAGGGCCATGACTGCCATTTTTCACGATATGATGCACCAAGAGATAGAGGTGTATGTGGACGATGTAATAATCAAATCCAAAACCCATGGCAACCACGTTCAGGACTTAAGAAAGTTTTTTGAGCAGTTGCGCAAATATAATTTGAAGTTGAACCCAGCTAAATGTGCATTTGGGGTACCATCCGACAAACTCTTGGGATTCATCATCAGTCGAAGGGGCATCGAGTTAGACCAAACAAAGATAAAGTCTATTCGAGATTTTCCTCCTCCGAAAACCAAGAAGGATGTTATGAGTCTGTTGGGTAGATTGAACTACATCAGCTGATTCATTGCCCAGCTGACATCCACATGTGAACCCATATTCAAATTGCTGAAGAAAGACGTAGCAGTCAAGTGGACAGATGAATGTCAAAGAGCTTTTGATAAAATTAAGGAATATCTGTCGAATCCGCCAGTCTTGGTCCCACCTGAGCCAGGGAGGCCCTTGTTCTTATGCCTGACAGTCTTGGAAAATTCTTTCGGCTGCGTCCTTGGGTAACACGATGTGATGGAAAGAGAGAGCAGGATATTTACTATCTGAGCAAGAAATTCACCAGTTATGAAGCCAAGTACACTTTGTTGGAAAGGACCTGTTGCGCTTTGACTTGGGTAGCTCAGAAGCTGAGGCATTATTTGCAAGCCTACACCATTTACCTCATAACCAGGTTAGATCCTTTAAAATACATATTCCAGAAGCCAATGCCCACTGGGAGGCTAGCAAAGTGGCAGGTCCTTCTTACGGAATTCGACATAGTATATGTCACTCGCACGGCAATGAAAGCGCAGGCATTAGCGGATCACTTGGCTAAAAATTTGGTCGACGATGAATACCAACCTTTGAATACTTACTTCCCGGATGAAGAGGTAAACTCAGTTGAGGCAATATTTGAAGACATCGACACTTGGAAAATGTTCTTCGATGGAGCGGTAAATGCAAAAGGTGTTGGAGTCAGGGCAATCTTGATCTCACCCACCGGTCAGCATTACCCGGCCACAGCTAGGCTTCGGTTTTTTTGCACAAATAACACTACCGATTACGAAGCTTGTATTATGGGCATGAACATGGCAATCGACCAAGATGTTGAAGAACTGTTAATCATGGGAGACTTAGATTTGATTATCCGACAAGCTCAAGGAGAATGGGAAACCCGAGACGTCAAGCTTATTCCTTATAGGCAACATGTGGAAGAACTTGGCAAACGATTCAAGTCAATAGAGTTCAGGTACATTCCCCGCTGCCACAATGAACTAGATGATCCACTTGCCACTTTAGCCTCAATACAGCCGTACCCAGGCAATGCCTATATTGATCCATTGGAAATCCAAATTCGGGAAAGGAATGGTTATTGTAATATGGTTGAAACAGCACCAAATACTCAACCATGGTGTCATGACATCAAAAGGTTTTTGAAAACGTAAGAATATCCCGAGCAAGCCAGTGAAGACCAGAAGAGAACCATTAGGCGGCACATGAGTGGTTTCTTTTTGAGTGGTGATGTCTTGTACAAGAGAACTCCGGACCTCAACTTGTTGAGATGTGTTGACGCGAAAGAGGCTGGAAGAATCATGCATGAGGTACACGCGGGAGTATGCGGACCCCACATGAACGGGCATGTCTTAGCAAAGAAAATCCTTCGAGCGGACTATTACTCGATGACCATGGAAAATGACTGTTTTAGCTTTGTCCGGAAGTGTCATCAGTGTCAGGTGCACGGTGATTTGATTCATGCACCTCCCACAGAACTGCATCCCATGTCAGCACCTTGGCCATTTGTTGCTTGAGGTATGGACGTCATTGGGCCAATCGAGCCGATAGCCTCAAATGGGCACAGATTCATACTAGTTGCCATTGACTAATTCACGAAATGGGTTGAAGCCATCACTCTCAAATCCATCACTAAAAAAGCTGTGGTAGATTTCGTGCACTCCAATCTTATCTGCCGTTTTGGCATTCCTGCAACTATTAACATAACTGTTTGGATCCGATGCAATCAAACGAGGAAATAAAATGAGAGAGTCTTATTGGTGAAAACTTACACGGGCACCATGAGGCGATGGTAAGCAGAGAAATGAAAAATGAGAGAGTCTTGTTAGTGAAAACTCATAAAGATCACTATAAGGTGACAGTGAGAAGAGAAATGATAGAGGTCGATTGGCGAAAACCCTCAAAGGGCACCGTTGATCGAAAAGAAGAAATCCCTCACCACCACTGGTATTGAAAGAGTCCTGGCAAGGTTTCTCGGTTTAAAAACACGGGTTGCAATGGGTATGTGAGAAGTTGGATAGTTGTGCGGATCAGGCATCCAGTCCAAGAAGCATGTCATGTCTATTGAAGTCTACATGCACCCCAGATAAGTTCGTCATTCCTCCCTGAAAGGGACACTTCTCTCTAAATTCATTTTCTTGCCTTTCGCTTACTTTTTCTTGAATCCCTTTCGGTCTAACTCTGTTTCCAAAACTAATACAAAGAAAAGGTGGCAAGATTGGCTTTACAGGGTCCTGCCTAACAGAATGCTAAAGAAAAGTACCCAGCCTCACCAGGTGCATCAAGTCGATCCCGACTGGCCATGATGGCTGATGCTTTGAAATCAAATTTATTGAAAAGGAAAAGAAAGTGAAAGGCAAAAGCCTAAAGGTGGAATAAAGTGAAAGGGTCGAAGCCCCACGTGGGTAAGCCGTCAAGAAATCTTAAAAGCTAAGTCCCTCAGTTTGAAAGATAGATCAATCTTCACAAATCCACTAAGCAGCAGAGGTTCTCAACAAAGGTTCGGGCCGAGATCGAGTGATTGAGACAATCAAAGCCACAAAACCAACCACCGTTTCAAACTAACAATTGTTCTTTGTTTAAAATTGAAACAGGTGCAACCCAAGGCAACCGTGCAAAAGCAGGTGCAGCCAAAAGAAAAGCTGCACAAAAGCTAGAAACAACTTCGCAGAAATAATCAATCCAAAAGGGAAGTTTTCCTCCAAAATTCTTTCCTGCATTTTATTGAAATAAAAGAAATGAAAGGGAAAATGAAAAAAAAAAGGAAAGAAGAAAATCTGAACAAAATGATAGTTCAAAATCCCTAATCTCAACCTTTTACGCCTTTTGCCAACATTAGGGCTCCAATCCCTGAGTTGAGCCTTTTTATACATAGGGCCTCCATTCACTAGTCGCTTTTTGCCAACATTAGGGCTCCAATCCCTGAGTTGAGCCTTTTTAGACATAGGGCCTCCATTCCCTAGTCGTCTTTTGCCAACAATAAGGCTCCAATCCCTGAGTTGAGCTTTTTAGACATAGGGCCTCTATTCCCTAGTTGCTTTTTTCCAATATTAGGGCTTCAATCACTAAGTTGAGCCTTTTTAGACATAGGGCCTCCATTCCCTAGTCGCCTTTTTGCCAACATTAGGGCTCCAATCCCTGAGTTGAGCCTTTTAGACATAGGGCCTCCATTCCCTAGTTGCCTTTTGCCAACATTAGGGCTTCAATCCCTGTGTTGAGCCTTTTTAGACATAGGGCCTCTGATCCCTAGTTGCCTTTTGCCAACATTAGGGTTCCAATCCCTGAGTTGAGCTTTTTAGACACAGGGCCTCCATTCCCTAGTCTCCTTTTCGCCAACATTAGGGCTCCAATCCCTGAGTTGACATTTTAGATATAGGGCTCCATCCGATGATCATTTCCTTTCTTGATAAATGCAATCCTTATTTCATTTGCTTTCGGAAAAAAAGAGAAGAAAGAAAAAGAAGAAGGAAAAAAAGAGGAATAGTTTAGATTTTGTTGCAAATAACTCACGAAATTTTTCTAGTGAAAACTGAGGCAGAAAAATTTCGTTCGTTTGTTTGTTTTTGGTGTCTGAGTAGGTTTTACCTCGAGACACAGGGTTCGAGATGACCAAAAGAATGAGTCTCAATCCAGAATAAAGAAAAGAAGAAAAAGAACAAAAAAAAGTGAATTCAAAGTGTTGAGGCAGACAAAGATGCAGACTACTCAAAACTTGATTGAAGTCACAAGCTTCGCCTGTCCTGCCTTGATCCAATGGTGAAGAAAGAACCAGCACCTACAGTTTGCGAGCATCAAGATTCAGATTGGGGTCCACAGCAAAATCAGCTAAGCCTCAAGATCAAGCTTCAACAGATTTATAGATAGGAATCTTGTAACTCGTAGCTGATAGGCCTAGCTAGTTTAGCTTTCGATTTTCCTTTTTGGTGTAATAAGGAGGTCAGCAAGTAGTAGCAGCAGCAGCAGTAGTGAAATCACAGCTCCCGGTAGTCCCAGCTACCAAAACTTCCAGAACTGCAGTGACCTGATTCCTTTATAGCCAAGGATATGTAGCCAACCTCTGAAGCAATGTTCGGTCAGACATTTTTCAAAAATGCTTCTCATGGAGTGCCACGCAGGCAAAAATCCCTCATAATTGCTCATTTTATCTTTGCTCGAAAACCCTTCATGTCTCCGAGCAAAGAAGGGCAGCTGTGAGCACGTGATTTTTGCCTCGCATGAATTACTCCTACAGAATCTCAAAAATTAGGATTTTTCTTTTTATTATTTGGTTTTCAGGAATTAATTGCTCAATTTTCGTGTTTATTTACATTTTGTGTGAATAATTAATTTTATTTAAATCATGAAAAATAGCAAAAAATATCACGCACTGCATTTAGGATTTAATTTTACATTTTTTAGATTAATTAGTAAATTAGTTTGTTTTATAAAATATGAAAATCACAAAAATAGTTCATTTTTCATTTTATCTCTTTAATTTTGAATTTTATAGTTTTTCTTTGAATTTAGGATTTAATTAATTATTATAAATACTATGATGAGTGATTAATCTAATTGGGTAGGTTAATTTAGTTTTAAAAAAATAATTTAGGTTTTGTTTTAATTTGAAAAGAAAAGGATTTGAAATTGAAAAAGAAAAAGAGAAGAAATCAAAGAAAATCCGATTTTTGGGTTGTTACAATTGAATTTTCCCCAGGCCAAAGTGTTAAACACCCATTACCCGTTAAAATTGGCCCAAACTCGTCCCAAAACCCGGGTCCAACCTGGTCTGCCTCACTCGGAACCGAAACGACGTTGTTCTGATTACCCTTTGATCACGACTGTTGGATCTCCTTAATCCAACAGTCCGAAACTGGGTGCCTCTTAATATATATATGTCAAAATGCTCGTACCCCCTCGTCCCGTCTCTTTCAACTCCCCTCCTCAGAGATTGTTACCACGAACCCTAGAGCCCCTCCCTCAAAACTTTGTCATATCCGGGGGTGGCGCTGGTCCCAATCAACACCAGATCAACACCCTAGACTCCCCTTCACCTCCCCATTCCGAATCTTCACTCCTTTTCTTTCGAACCTGTAGGAACGCTTCGAATCTTGATTTAAAAGGGAAACCCTAGCGCCACCCTTGTTCTTTCCGGTGGCGGCGCCACCTCTGTTCAACCCCAAATCTACACCAAGGAATCTCCATGGCTCCCTCTTCCCCAATCCGGCACCATTTCTCCTCGAATCACCCCAATCCTCTTTGAATCTTAAATCGAAGATCGGAGCCCTAAAATTCCAAGACCCCAAATCAGTAAGTTGAAGAAGTTTTGAGGCCGAAATCGATCTTATTCATGCGATCTCGTTTGAGAACACACGATTAAGGCCCGTTTTGGTTAAAAATCGAAGATTCCTATGAAGGTTTTCAAGATTTTACCCGCCTGGTTTTAGGTATTTTCGGCTTCGTTTCTTTCCTTTCATTTTTTGTCTTCTTCCTCTTTTTGTTTTAAGTTCTAGTCTTCATCCCCTTTCACTTTGTCTTTTCTGTTTTGTTTTAAATTAGTTCGGTTTATGTGCTTTAAAATCAAGGTTGTTCGTGCATGTCGTTTAATTTCTTTGTTCTTTATGTTATTTCATTTTATTTTGTTTTCAAAGAAAGGAAATCCGAATTTCTCTTGGGCAATTCTGTCTAGCCCAACGATTCTATATGGGCTCTGTTAGACAGAGGCCCAGGAGAAAGGATTCAGCCCGGGATTTGTGGATCAGGTCTGGTTTGAACTATTGGGTTAATTTGACTCATTGGTTTCATAAGTAAAAACAGAGGGTCGGGGGGTTATTTTAGGAATTCTAAGTTAGGTAATCTTTAATAACTGAATGGGAAACTGCCTAGAAGGTGGGTGTTGGGATGAATCTGAAAAACCAATTTTTAGACTAAGGATTGAACAGCAAAATTGAAAGTTTCAAAAGGGTAAAAGTGCAAAACATGAACTTTTTCTGTGGCCCTAGAAGCTTGCCTATAAAGGCATTGCTACTTGCAGCTCAAGGGAGATTTTTTTTTTGGACAAGAGCAAAAAAAATTCAAAAAAAAGAAAGCAAAACGACTGAAAAATAGTTAGTAAAACACTATTCCATTGAGAAAATTTGGTAATCTTTGAGGCTCCTACTTCTGAAATCATCTCTGGATAATCAAGGGTTAAAATGACTTGAGTTTTGGTTGATTTTCAAGAGATTTGTTTCAAGTTTTGGTTGTTTTTTTTGATTTATTGGCATTGTTTGAGAGTTCTGGGGGTTCAAACTTGTTTCAAAGCTGTTTTTCCCTCGGTTATTTCTGGGTTAATTCATTTGCTGCTGCTTTGTTTTGCTGCGGTTAACTATCCTTCTCCTATTCTGTTGCAAATTCGAGGTATAAATTCTGAATCCCTCGTGATGTAAACTCCAGTTTGAAGATGGAATGAAGACAGTCTTTAAAATCTTAGCAGTAGTTCTCTTTGTGCCAAAGTTGCTTTTCTTTCACGATATTTATGTCTTGTTCATTTGACTCATGATGTAGTTTGTGTGTTTTTCTGTTGGAGTAGCCCAATTCTCAAGTTGTAATTAATTATGGTCTGTTAAAATCTTGATGTGTTTGGACCTTATTTTGTTGTTTTAGCTTTAATATAGGTTAAACTTTCCTTGTAATCCTTTTTAGTTAAGTGTAGGGTATTTTGGAATTGTCAGGTTCTACTGCTGTCTGTATATGAAGGTTTGATATTGCCTTTAGTAGTTTTAGATATGCTATAATAATTGGACTCTTGTCACTCGTGAAGCATGGAAATCATGAAAGGTTAATCGTATAATAGTATTGATCTTTAGTACTAATTGTTATTTTAGCAATTAGCTATAAGTAAATGGGATTCTTTAGTAATATGAGAACATTTTTTCCCCGATTCTTTGAGTTTTATTTCATCACAATGCTTAAAACTAGTTTGAGGCTTAAAGAATTAAGATTGCATATAGTTTAATGGTCAAAAATGAAGATGTGCTTTTGGTGTTTAAACCAATGATGAACTTTCTTTTTCTATGCGAAAAGTTGATGCCTTCAGGGACTCGATCTTGAGTCCCTCCTTTCAGCTGCAATGTCATCAAATTGGGGCCTGCCGTGGTTTCAACAATAGGGCCTGCATTTGGGCTCAAGTTTGAGCCCAATAAATATTGATGTCCTCATTCATTTGACATTTGCATGGCATAATGGCCGTTTCAGGCATCATGGGGATTCGATGTTGAGGTTATGCATTGGGTGGTTGTAGAGCCAGCGGAATTTGGGCTCGTCCTTGGGACCAAAACTGGATAGTCCCTTCCGAATGGGGTTTAAATTATTCTCTTTTCTATTGGGCCGTCTGTACGATTTGCGATTGGTCAATCCATTTGCCCAATTGTTTCTCTACTCACATAAGTCCTCAATTAGTTTTGAAATAAACATTTCTTTGTTTTTTTAGTGTTAATTAATTAAACTATTAAATAATTGGGAGGTGAGATATACTAGATAAGAAAAGTAGTTTATGGCCCTCCAAATTTCAGCTTGAATATCCTTTAAAAATGGAATTGAGGTGCGCCACATCAAATCAAATCTTAAATGTGTGGCCCTCATTTAATTGTTTTCTTTTAAAATTCTTAGAACTCGAGGCGTGCCATTTAGCAAATTTCCATGGCCCTCGCAAAGTTAACAGCTCGTCGTTGCTTTAGGCACATTATTTTAATAATATTACCTTCCTAAATTCGGGTGTGCATTTCATGTGACCCAAATCCAAATTTTAAAACGTTGAATAAAATGTGCTTCCGATTGCAGGTGCATTTCATGTGGCGCAATCCAAAGACATGTTTTAAACGACGTTCAATCTTCTTTAAAATTAATTAAAAGCGGTTTAAATAAGTTTAAAATGTACCATAGGCTAAAACATGTATTAAAATCAGTTAATATGCCAATTATAATAGTTTAAGCGACCATGCTAGAACCACGGAATCCGGGGGTGCCTAACACCTTCCCTCAGGTTAATAGAATTCCTTACTTAGAATTTTGGTTCGCAGACTTCAAAAGGAAAGTTGAAATTTCCTCGATTTGAGATTTTAAAATAAACCGGTGACTTGGGACACCAGAAAACAAACCATCCCAAGTGACGACTCTGAATAAAAATGAATAAACAATCCCATGTTGAATAATGTCACTTTAATTGGAAAAACTCCCTATATATATACCCTCGGGTGTGTAAAATAGGAGGTGTGACACCGACGAGCCTCAATACATCCAAATAAGGACGATGACACCATATTATTAAGAGTTCCACTAAATTAGGAAATATCCAATGTTGCGACTCCATAAACCAACGCCTGAACATCCATAGTCTGATTGCCTCTCCTCCGTTAGAATTAAATGTTGAATCTCCCGATCTTGAATTGGTTAATCCTCCTCTAAAATCATTCATTTCCGTGACACATAAGCAAGCATCTGACAATTCACACTGACACTATGCGATAACAATGCATGAACATTACAAAACATTGTGCATAGCCTCAAAACTATAGGCAACACTAATACTCGGCTGAAATGACAAAACACTCCTCTATAAGGGGACGATAATAGCCCGCCTGCATATTCAGGGAAAAATATCCTGCACCACATTTTTATCATTTTCGCAACTCGTTTGTGCCCAACTAATAACAAATGCCCAACGTCGCGCACGAATGAGTAGGAAGGAACTGAGGGCATAAGCTTCAATGAAATCATATCACACGATGAGGAATCAAGGAAGGAAAGTCTTCTCGAAGATAAGTACAGATTTTTCTGTACCGATCCGCAAGAATATGCTAGACTTGCTCATAACTCGTGAGACCTAAGTGAACCTAGAGCTCTGATACAAACCTTTCAAGATCAAAACCCCACTATAAGCTATGATGGTACCCAACGTCGCCGTTAGGTAAGCCAACGATCAACTATCACGTTAATTATTCATTTGATTACTTTCGAAATCATAAATCTTTATAAAGTAAAGAAGCTTACGCATGGAAGATCATAGGTACTTACATAATTAGTAAGATATAACATAAAAGATGACAATATTATGAAAATTCATAAATTTTAACAATAGTATCCCAAAACACGGTGTTACAAGTAAATGAGCATCTACTAAGCAGTACAATAATAATACAATATCCGTCTGGAATGTAAAATAGACATGATAAAGAAAATAAATATGATGGAGACTCTAATGGCTGTGACACATAACATGGAATACATCTCACCATAAAGTCTCCTCAGCAGCTGCGCCTACGTGCCAAGATGACCATCAAATGGACCTGTCATATCTTGCACACTTAATGCATAAGTGCAACATGAGTATGTAAATTGACACTTACTTGTGGTCTAATAAAATAATATAAGATACTAATATATAAATAGATATGAAACACAACAGTAACCATGAGGTAAAAACTGTAACTCACATAATCCTTCAACATTTCTTTTGACGATATAAATCTCTAAAATATCATATGCTATCTCAACATATTCAAAAATATCAAGTGCAAATCTCAAACGGATAAAGGAATACCATATAAATTCTAGGTCTTAATCAAAGGGTGATCTCATGAATATTCAGACTCCTAGGGGTATCAATCGATAGGCGCGTACTTGAGATGCATTTTAATATACTACCGAGGCATTCGGCACAATCCACATGAAAGGAAGAAACTTATCAAACTACAAGTCACGTTCTTACAACACAGGTACTGGTACAAGAGCACAAAGTAAACATGATTTTTATCATTTATAAAATATCTAGCCAAATAACTCAAGGTGATAAAGCTCAGTTTAATATATTCACTATCAATTATAAATTCATTTCATCAAGCTAGCAAATTGTGTTCATAACTATTAATTAAGCTTGCTACTTGGCTTAACTAAAATGCATACTACCCTCCTTTTAATATAATATAAATATAGCTATTTCTCACTAAAATAGAAGAAAATCTATGAGTGGATCAATATGTATGTATATATATACATATATATATATATATATATCTGTGTGTGTGTATGTGTAATATCTATTTAAATTATGTCTAACAATTATTTCATTCAACTACTTCCGTTAATTATGTTCCATTTATAATTCTTAATTATTAATGTTGTCCTAAATTTTCCAAGTGGTTTGTTTTTAGCTTGCCACTTGGCATAACTATAATGCATACCACCCTCCTTTTAATATAATATAGATAATTATGCTTCATTTATAATTTCTAATTATTAATATTGTCCTAAATTTGCCAAGTGGATTCTTTTTAGTTTGCCACTTGGCTTAACAACAATTCATCCTATCTTGCTTTTAATTTAATATAGATATAGATATTTCTAGCTAATATGGAAGAAAATCTATGAGTTAATCAATTTATAGATAGGCATAGATATATAGATTAGATTTGTCTAAGATCTATTTAAATAATATCTAACATCTATTTCATTCAACTACTTCCATTAATTATGTTCTATTTATAATTTTTAATTATTAATGTTGTCCTAAATTTGTCAAGTGGATTCCTTTTAGCTTGCCACGTGGCTACCACAATGCATACTACCCTCCTTTTATTATAATATAAATGTGTGGATCAATATACAGATAGTGTAACGACTTGGCCGGTCATTTCAATAGTTATAGCCTTGTTTACCCCATTTATTCTTCCTTTTGTGTTCTTCAGCTATATTTGATCGTATCGCGTTAGTTGGTTCGGGTTCGGAGTGGTTTTGGAGTAAATTGAGACACTTTGTCTCTTTTGAGAAGGCTTAAGTTGGGGAAAGTTGACCGAATATTGACTTATGAGTAAACGACCTCTGATTTGAATTTTGATGGTTTCCTTAGCTCTGTTAGGTGATTTTGATCTAAGGAGGATGTCCGGAATAAGATTTGTAGGTCTGTGGTAGAATTAGGCATGAATTGGCAAAAGTTGGAAATTTGGAAATTTTGGTCAGCAGTGGCAAAATTTATATCGGGGTCAGAATGAAATTCCGGAAGTTGGAGTAGGTTTGTGGTGTCATTTGTGATGTGTGTGAAAAAATTGGGGTCATTCGGATGTGATTTGATAGGTTTCGGCGTCGTTTGTGAAATTAAGAAATTTAGATGTTCTTAGGCTTTAATCCGAGAGTAATTTGGTGTTTTGATGTTTTTTTGAGCGATTCGAAGGTTTGACTAAATTTGAATAATGTTATGGGATGTGTTGGTATGTTTGGTTGTAGTCCCGGGGGCCTCGAGTGAGTTTCGGGTGGTTAACATATCAATTCTTAGCTTTAGAAGTTGGCAGATTTTCTGGTGTGATGTTACAGAGAGTCCCTTCATTGCGTTTGCAAGAGGGCTCTCGCATTGGCATAGTTTTTTTGAAGGGAAGCCGAGTTTTTCTTCGTGTTCGCAAAGCACTTACCGCATTCGCGAAGGTTTAGGATTTTAAGACTACACGTTCGCGACCAGGTGATCGCGTTCACATAGAGTCAACGGTCTTTAGGAGCTTCAGGTACATAAGCCTACGCATTCGTGAGGGTAGTTCCATGTTCGTGTAGGGTCAGCCTGCATAGGATTTGTGTTCGCGAGTGGGTCCTCGCGTTCGCGAAGGAGGATTTCCAGGTCATAGGCAGTTTGTGCTTCACAAACGCGAGGGCACTACTGTGTTCGCGAAGAGTAAAATCTGGGCAGCTGTGTTAAATTTCAAAATCGAGTGTTTGAACCCATTTTTTATATTTGGAGCTAGAGACCATGGTATTGGGCGATTATTGAATGGAAATTCAGAGAGGTGATTGGGGTAAGTGTTCTTCACTTGATTTTTGTTAGATTCCATGATTGTACCTTGTTTTTTATCATCTAAATTGGGAATTTGGGTGTAAAATTGGGGGGAAATGGAAGAGAATTGGAGAGATGATTTTGGAAATATGAATGGTCATTTATTGTCGGATTTCGATGAATTTGGTATGGGTAGACTCATGGGTGAATGGATCTCTAGTTTTGTAATTTTTGTCGGATTCCGAGACGTGGGCCTAGGGGCCGGGTTTAAGTGGATTTCGGTGCTTGGGTCTAATTTGTAGTTTTTCTTGTGAAATTCATTCCTTTAGCACATATTGATGGTATTGCTCTCGTTGTGAATATATTCGGAGCAATCGGAGGCCGAGTCGAGCGGCAAGAGCATCGCGGAGTAGAATTTGATCGATGTGAGGTAAGTAACGATTGTAAATCTAGTCCTGAGGGTATGAAACCCCGGATCCTATTGTTTTACTATTTTGAGGTGACGCATATGCTAGGTGACGGGCGTGTGGGCGTGCACCATTGGGAATTGTGATTTGGTCCATCTCGTAGCATTTATAAAGTTGCGTATTTGGTTGAAACTATATGATACTTATGTGTTTTAGAAAGCGTTTCTGTAAATTGGGTTGAATGCCATATTTGGGCCTTGTGCCAGTGCCGTTTGGACCCTTAAGGGCCTTTTTCTTACTATCCTCTCACTGTTTTTGATTGAAAATCTATACTCATTCATGTTATACTTATTGATTTTTAACTCAGTCTTTATTACACTATTTTGATGCATATAAATGTTGTTTTGGGCTGAGTACCCTGTTTTCACTGATAGTCCGAGTGGCTTGAGAGGTTTATGACTGAGTGAGGCCGAGGGTCTGACTTGTGAGGATATTTATTGGATCGGGCTGCACGCCGCAACATGTCTTACCGATTCATGATTGAGTGAGGTCGAGGGCCTGATTGATTTATGCCACGAGGTGGTTTGTTATAGCGCTTGAGCTAAAGGAGACCCTCCGGAGTCTACACACCCCCAGTGAGTGCGGGTACCGATTGAGTGTGAAAGATGGTGAGGTATTCCCGAGGGGCTATATGCGAGTGATTATGAGGTTTGCCCGAGGGGCTGTACATGAGTGATGTTTTGCCCGAGGGGCTATTTTTGATTTCATCATTTTGCTCACTGTTGCACTGAGCCTCTATTGAGAACTGTTGGAAAATATCTTTAAATGATTTTACTAAAACTGAGTTGAAATGAACTAATTTGATTCAAACTCTGCTTTTAAAATCCTGTTGTATTTTTACTGAGATTTCATGATATGAATTTTATATGTTTTATTGCTCGTCACTGCTTCTCAGCCTTTATTTACCTTGGTTACTTAATGAGTTGGCGTATTTACGTTACTCCCTGCACCTTGTATGCAGATCCAGGTGTATCAGGATCTGGTAACGGCTGTTGACTATTCTAGCTGTAGATCTTCTCGCAGTTAGCAAGGTAGCTGGTGGCGATCGCAACCCTGCTCTTCTCCCTCATATCTTCCTATAGTTATTTGTCGTTATATTTCCAGACTGTGTTAGTCTCAGTATTTTTGGACAGACTGTAGTAGATGCTCATGACTAGTCACACTCCGATGTCGGGCTTTTCTTTCCGCACTCTCGTTATTCAGATTTTCTTTGTGAAGTTTTATTATTAAATAGCTTGAAGTTATCTTTAAATAGAAATATCGGGTTGTTTTTGGTAAAGAGTCAGCTTACCTAGTACCACGATAGGCGCCATCACGACATGGTAGTTGGGTTGTGACAAGTTGGTATCAGAGCCTAGGCTACATAGGTCTCACGAGTCATGAGCAGGTTTAGTAGAGTCTTGCGGATCGGTATGAAGACGTCTGTACTTATCTTCGAGAGGTTGCAAAACCTTTTGGAAAACTTCAGATTCTTGAATTCTTGTCATGCAAATCTATTGATTCTAGTAACTAAAATTCTGTTATTCTATTCTTTCACAGATGATGAGGACACGTGCTATTCGTCAGGACGGACGGCTACCAGTACCACTAGTTAGGGCTGCGAGAGTCCGAGGTTGTCGTCGAGGCCATGGTAGAGGCAGGGGTATAGCCCGCACCTCAGCTAGGGCAGCACCTACAAATCCACCAGTTGCCCTAGTTCACGATCAGGTCCTAGTTATGGATGCTCCAGCGGGACTAGCCCAGGCACCGGCTGTGCCTATTATTATTACAGGTCTTCAGGATACCCTAGCTCAGATCCTAATCGTGTGCACCAGTCTTGCTCAGGTGGTCGTTGTTTCTACTACAGCAGCTACTTCCCAGGCCGGGGGAGGCACTCAGACTCCCACCACCCACACACCCGAGCAGGTTTTTCAGGGACTACAGACATCGGAGGCGCCACTAGCCCAGCCGGTTGCACCTGTTCAAGATTATGTGGTTCCAATCATGCCCGATGATGAGCAGCGTAGATTGGAGAGGTTTGGTAAACTTCAACCTCCGACTTTCAGTGGTACAGAGGGTGAGGATGCCCAGGGTTTCTTGGATAAGTTCTAGAGGATTCTTCATACAACGGGTATTCTGGAGACCAGTGGGGTCTCGTTCACTACCTTTCAGTTCTCTAGAGCCGCCTTTACTTGGTGGGAGGCTTATGAGAGACTTAGGCTTGTTGGTGCAGTTCCCCTTACCCAGTAGTAGTTTACCATTCTCTTTATGGAGACGTATGTGCCGCAGTCCCGCATAGAGGAGCTGTGCAGGTAGTTCGAGCAATTACATCAGGATGATATGACTATGACGCAGTATGAGATGAGGTTCTTTGAGTTAGCCCGTCATGCTATATTATTTATTCTCACAGATAGGGAGATGATTAGGAGGTTCGTTGATGGCCTCTCACATCAGCTACGAATTCTTATGACTAGAGAGAGGGTGTCTAGTGCTTCTTTTGAGGAGATTGTTGACATTGCTCAAGGCATAGATTTGATTCGTCGTTAGGAGAGGAGAGGGAGGAAAAGAGGCCCCGTGGATCCGGTAGTTTTAGTGGTTCTCCTCATGGGGGTCAGTTCCAGCACGACAGAGGCCATCCATTCAGACATGCTTAGTCAGCTCGCCTAGTTCACTGTAGGGCATCATCGGGCCATGGTTCTCATAGTTCTCATCAGGTCCACTCATCACTTAGTGCCCTCCTAGCCCAGAGTTCGTACCGTGCTCCATCAATTCAATGCTACTCCATGCCCGGTCCTTCTACCACTTATCCTGGTGCTAGGGGTTCCCTTCAGTTCTCGTCACCAGCACTAGGGGGTTGTTACAAGTGAGGGGAGTTGGGCCATATGTGGAGGCAATGTCCTCGTTGTCATGGGGGTCAGCCTTATCTGAGGAGTCAGCCATCGACTTTATCACCAGTTACATCACCACCCGCCCAGTCACTTAGGGGTGGAGGACACAACTAGGGGTTTCCCTGGAGGGGGAGGTCGATCGGGTGGTGGTCAAGCTCATTTTTATGCACTCCCAGCCAAACAAGATGTTATTGCTTTAGATACTGTGATCACAAGTATTGTGTGAGTTTGCCACAGGGATGCCTATGTATTATTTGATCCTGGTTCAACTTTTTCATGTGTTATAATATTTTGTTTATTATTTGGATATGCCCCGTGAGTCTTTTGTTTTATCTGTTCGTGTATCTACTCCGGTGGGTGATACTATTGTTGTAGACAGCGTATATCGGTCTTGTGGGGTGACTATTGGGGGTTTGGATACATGAGTGGACCTTTTGCTTTTTATGGTTGATTTTGCTGTGGTATGGGCATGGATTGGTTGTCTCCGTGTCATGCTATTCTAGACTCTCACGCTAAGATGGTGACGTTGTCTATGCCGAGGTTGCCACAGATTCAGTTGCGAGGTTCGTCGGAGTATGTTCCTAGTAGAGTGATTTCATTTTTGAAGGCCCAACGGATGGTTGGGAAGGGTTGTTTTTCTTATTTGGCCTTCATGAGGGATGTCAGTGTACAGACTCCTACCATTGATTTAGCTCTGGTAGTGAGGGATTTTCCAGATGTGTTTCCTGCAGACTTGTCGGGCATGCCGTCGGACAAGGATATTGACTTCGGTATTGATTTGGTGTCGGGAATTTAGCCCATTTCTATTCCATTGTATCGTATGACACAGCTGGAGTTAAAGGAATTGAAGGAGCAACTTCAGGAACTCCTTGGTAAGGGGTTTATTCAGCCTAGCATGTCACCTTGGGGTGCGCCTGTCCTATTTGTGAAGAATATGGATGGCACTATGAGAATGTGCATTGATTACAGGCAGTTGAAAAATTCATAATTAAGAAAAAGTATCCTTTGCCCTTTATTAATGATTTATTTGACCAGCTTCAGGGAGCGAGAGTGTTCTCCAAGATTGATCTCAGGTCAGGGTATCACCAGTTGAAGATCAGGGACTCGGACATACTTAAGATAGCTTTCAGGACTCGATATGGTCATTATGAGTTCCTTGTGATGCCTTTTGGGTTGACCAATGCCCCAACAACATTCATGCATTTGAAGAACAACGTGTTTTGACCTTATCTCGACTCGTTTGTTATTGTATTCATTGATGATATTCTGGTGCACTCACGCAGCCATGAGAAACACGCTAAGCATTTGAGAGTGGTATTGTAGGGTTGAGGGAGGAGAAACTTTATGCTAACTTCTCCAAGTGTGAGTTTTGGCTTGGTTCAGTTGCGTTCTTGGGGCATGTGGTGTCCAGTGAGGGTATTTATGTTGATTAGAAGAAGATAGAGGCAGTCTAGAGTTGGCCCAGACCGTCCTCAGCCATGGAGATTCGTAGCTTTCTTGGTTACTGTCAGTTCGTTCAGGGACTTTCATCTATTGCATCACCCTTGACCAAAATGACCCAAAAAGGTGCTCCTTTCACAGCTCCAGTATTAGTTTTGCCATCAACTTCAGGTTCTTATACGGTTTATTTTGATGTTTCCTGGGTTGGTATTGGGTGTGTGTTAATGCAGAAGGGTAGAGTGATTGCTTATGCTTCTCGCCAGTTGAAGCACCATGATAAGAACTACCATGTTCATAATTTGGAGTTGGCTGCCATTGTTCACCCATTGAAGATTTGGAGGCATTATCTCTATGGTGTGTCTTGTGAGGTGTTTACAAATCATAGTAGCCTCCAACACTTGTTCAAAATAGAAGGATCACAATTTGAGGCAGCGGAGGTGGTTGGAGCTGCTAAAGGACTATGATATTACTATTTTGTACCATTCGGGGAAGTCCAATGTAGTGGATGATGCCTTGAGTAGGAAGGCGGTGAGTACGGGCAGTCTTGCATTTATTCTTGTTGGGGAGAGGCCTCTTGCAGTTGATATTCAGGCTTTGACCAATAAGTTTGTGAGGTTGGATATTTTGGAGCCCAGTTAGATCCCAGTTTGTGTGCTTTCTTGGTCTTCCTTGTTTGATTTCAACAGAGAGCGCCAGTATGATGATCCTCATTTGCTTGTCCTCAAGGACAAGGTTCTACATGATGATGCCAGAGATGTAACTATCGGTGATGATGGGGTATTGAGGATGCAGGGTTGGATATGTGTGCCCAATGTAGATGGGCTTCGGGAGTTGATTCTAGAGGAGGCCCATGCTCACGGTATTCCATCCATCCGGGTGCAGCGAAGATGTACCAGGACTTAAGACAACATTATTGGTGGAGGATAATGAAGAAAGATATAGTGGGTTTTGTATCTCAGTGTCTCAATTGTCAGCAGGTGAAATATGAGCATCAAAGACCGGGTGGCTTGCTTCAACGGATAGATATTCCAGAGTAGAAGTGGGAGCAGATCACCATGGATTTTGTATTTGGACTCCCACGGACTTTAAGGAAGTTCGATGCTATTTGGGTGATTGTGGATCACCTGACCAAGTCCGCGCACATCATTCCTATGTGCACTACCTATTCTTCAGAGCAGTTGACCAAGATTTATATTCGAGAGATTTTTCCCCTGCATGGTGTCCCAGTTTCCATCATTTCAGATAGAGGTACTGAGTTTACATTGCAATTTTGGAGGGTCGTGTAGTGAAAGTTGGGTACTCAGGTTGAGTTGAGCAAAACATTTAATCGTCAGATGAACGGACAATCCGAGCGTACTATTCAGATATTGGAGGACATGTTACGCGCTTGTGTTATTGACTTTGGGGGTTCGTGGGAACAGTTTCTACCACTCACAGAAGTTTGCATATAGCAACAATTATCAGTCGAGTATTCATATAGCCCCATATGAGGCTTTATATGGGAGGCGGTGTAGATCTCCAATAGGTTGGTTTGAGTCATGAGAGGCTAGACTTTTGGGTACAGACTTGGTACAGGATGCTTTGGACAAGGTGAAAGTGATTCAGGAGTAGCTTCGTACATCACAGTCAAGAAAAAAGAGTTATGTTGACAGAAAGGTTCGTGATGTGTCTTATATGGTTAGGGAGAAGGTTCTACTGAATGTTTCACCTATCAAGGGTCTTATGAGATTTGGGAATAAGGGAAAGTTGAGCCCTCAGTTCTTTGGGCCTTTTGAGGTGCTTCAGAGGATTGAGAAGGTGGCGTAAGAGCTTGCTTTGCCACCTAGCTTGTCGGATGTGCATATGGTATTTCATATTTCTATGCTCTGGAAGTATATCGCAATCTGTCTCATGTCTTGGATTTCAACAAGGTTCTGTTAGAAAGTTATTTGACTTATGATATGGATCTAGTGGTTATTTTGGAGCAACATGTCCGAAAGTTGCGATTAAAAGATATAGCTTCGGTGAAAGTACGGTGGAGAGGTAGGACCATGAAAAAGGCTATTTGGGAAACCGAGCGGGAGATGCGGAGTAGATATTCACACCTATTTAAGGCTTCAGGTACATTTCTAGACTCGTTCGAGGATGAACATTTGTTTAAGAGGGGGAGGATTTAACGACCCGGATGGTCGTTTCTAGAGTTATAGCCCTGTTTCCTCCATTTCTGCTTCCTTTTGTGTTTTTCAGCTATATTTGATGGTATCTCATTAGATGGTTCAGGTTCGAAGTGGTTTTGGAGTAAATTGAGACACTTAGTCTCTTTTGAGAAGGCTTAAGTTGGGAAAAGTTGACCGGATGTAGATTTATGAGTAAACTACCTCAGATTAGAATTTTTATGGTTCTGTTAGCTCTATTAGGTGATTTTGGAAATAGGAGCGCGTCTGGAATATGATTTGGAAGTCAGTGGTAGAATTAGGCATGAATTTGCAAAATTTGGAAATCTGGCGATTTTGGTCGGTGGTGGAAAATTTAATATCAGGGTCGGAATGGAATTCCGGAAGTTTGATAGGTTCGTGGTATCATTTGTGATATGTGTGCAAAATTTGGGGTCATTCGGACGAGATTTGATCGGTTCCGGCGTCGTTTGTGAAATTTGGAAATTTAGATGTTCTTAGGCTTGAATCCAAGGGTAATTTGGTGTTTTGATGTTAGTTGAGTGATTCGAAGGTTTGACTATGTTTGAATGATGTTATGGGATGTGTTGGTATATTTGGTTGTGGTCTCGAGGGCCTTGGGTGAGTTTCGGGTGGTTAACGGATCAATTCTTGGCTTTAGAAGTTGGCAGATTGTTTGGTGTGATGTTGCAAAGAATCCCATCATCACGTTCGCGAGAGGGCTCTCGCATTCGCGTAGTGCTTTTGAGAAGGGAAGCCGAGTTGTTCTTCGCATTCGCGAAGGTGTAGGACTTTATGGCGATGCGTTTATGACCAGGTCATCATGCTCGTGTAGAGTCAACGGTCTTTGGAAGCTTCAGGTAGATAAGCCTACTCATTCGCGGGGGTAGTTCTACATTCGCGTAGGGTTAGCCAGCGTAGGCTTTGTGTTTGTGAGGGTAATTTCGCATTCTCGTAGGGTTAGCCAGCGTTGGCTTCGCATTCGCGAGTGGGTCCTCGCTTTCGGAAGGAAGATTTCCCGGTCAGAGGCAGTTTGTGCTTCGCGAACGCGAGGGCACTACCGCATTCGCGAAGAGTAAAATCTGGGCAGCAGTGTTCAAAATCGAGGATTTGAACCAATTTTTGATATTTTGAGCTAGAGACTACGGGACTGGGCAAATTTTGAAGGGAAATTCAGAGAGGTGATTGGGGTAAGTGTTCTTCACTTGATTTTGGTTAGATTCCATAATTGTACCTTGATTTTTATCATCTAAATTGGGAATTGGAGTGTAAAATTGGGGGGAAATGGCAGAGAATTGGAGAGATGATTTTGGGGATTTGATGTCAGATTTCGATGAATTTGGTATGGGTAGACTCGTGGGTGAATGGACTTTCTAGTTTTGTAATTTTTATCGGATTCTGAGACGTGGGCTTGGGGGCCGAGTTTGTGTGAATTTTGGGATTTGTGTCTAATTTGATAGTTTTTCTTTTGGAATTCATTCCCTTAGCGCATATTGATGGTATTGTTCTGGTTGTGAATAGATTTGGAGCGATTGGAGGCTTAGTCGAGGGGCAAGAGTATTGTGGAGTAGAGGTAAGTAACGATTGTAAATCTAGTCCTGAGGGTATGAAATCCCAGATTTCGAATCGTTTTACTATTTTAAGGTGATGCACATGCTAGGTGACGGGCGTATGGGAGTGCACCGTTGGGTATTGTGACTTGGTCCGTCCCGTAGCAATTATAAAGTTGCGTATTTGGTGGAAACTATATGATACTTATGTGTCTTAGAAAGAGTTTCGGTAAATTGGGTTGAATACCATGTTTGGACCCTTAGGTACCTTTTTCTTACTATCCTCTCACTATTTTTGATTGAAAATCTATACTCAGTCATGTTATACTTATTAATTTCAAAAATCAGTCTTTATTACTCTATTTTGATGCATATAAATATTGTTTTGGGTTGAGTACCCTGTTTTTACTGAGAGCCCGAGTTGCTTGAGAGGTTTATGATTGAGTGAGGCCGAGGGCCTGATTTGTGAGGATATTTATAGGATCGGGCTGCATGCCACAGCACGTTGTACTGATTCATGATTGAGCGAGGCCGAGGGCCTGATTGATTTATGCCATGAGGTCGCTCGTTATAGCGCTTGGGCTGAAGGATCCGCTCTGGAGTTTGCACACCTCCAGTGAGCGCGGGTACCCATTGAGTGTGAGAGATGGCGAGGTATGCCCGAGGGGCTGTGTATGAGTGACTATGAGGTTTGCCCGAGGGGTTGTACATGAGTGATATTTCTCACGATGGGTTGTTTTTGAGTTCATCATTTTGCTCACTGTTGCACTGAGCCTCCTTTTAGAACTATTGAAAAATATCGTCAAATGATTTTACTGAAACTGAGTTTAAACAAACTGATTTGATTCAAACTCTGCTTTTAAAATCCTGTTGTATTTTTACTGAGATTTCATGATATGAACTTTATATGTTTATTGCTCGTCACTACTTATCAACCTTTATTTACCTTGGTTACTTACTGAGTTGGCGTACTCACGTTACTCCTTGCACCTTATGTGTAGATCCAGATGTATCAGGACCCAGTAGCGGTTGTTGACTATTCCAGCTGTAGATCTTCTCAGAGTTAGCAAGGAACCTGCTAGTGATCACAGCCCTGCTCTTCTCCTTGCTATCTTCCTATAGCTATTGTAGTTATATTTCTAGATTGTGTTAGTCTCCGCATTGTTGGACAGACTGTAGTAGATGCTCATGACTAATGACACCCCGATGTCGGGCTTTCTTTCCGCACTTTATTATTCAGATTTTCTTTATGAAGTTTTATTATTAAATAGCTTGAAGTTATCTTTAAATTGAAATATCAAGTTGTTTTTGGTAAAGAGTCGGCTTACGTAGTACCACGATAGGCGCCATCACGACATGGTAGTTGGGTTGTGACAGATAAGCATAGATACATATATATATATATATATGTGTGTGTGTGTGTGTGTGTGTGTGTGTGTGTGTCTAAGATCTATTTATTTTATGTCTAACATCTATTTCTTTCAACTGCATGCATTGATTATGTTCCATTTATAATTTCTAATTTTTAACGTTGTCATAAATTTGTCTAGTGGCTTCTTTTTAACTTGTCACTTGGCCTAACCACAATGAATATTACCTTCCGATTTATTTAAGTTATATCTAACAACTATTTCATTCAACTACTTTCATTAATTATGTTCCATTTATAATTCCTAGTTATTAATGTTGTCCTAAATTTTTCAAGTGGCTTCTTTTTAGTTTACCACTTGGCTTAACCACAATGTATACTACCTTATGATCTATTTAAATTATGTCTAACATTTATTTCATTCAACTACTTGCATTAATTATATTCCATTTATAATTCCTAATTATTAATGTTCTCCTAATTTTTTCAAGTGGCTTCTTTTTAGCTTGTCACTTAGCTTAACCACAATGCATACTACCTTCTGATATATTTAAGTTATGTCTAACATCTATTTCATTCAACTACTTTCATTAATTATGTTCAATTTATAATTCCTAATTATTAATGTTGTCCTAAATTTTTCAAGTGGCTTCTTTTTAGCTTGCCACATGGCTTAATCAAAATGTATACTAGCTTCCGATATATTTAAATTATGTCTAATATCTATTTCATTCAACTACTTGCATTAATTATGTTCTATTTATAATTCTTAATTATTAATGTTGTCCTGAATTTGCCAAGTGATTTCTTTTTAGCTTGCCGCTTGGCTTAACCACAATGCATACTACCCTCCTTTTAATATAATATAGATAATTATGCTCCATTTATAATTTCTAATTATTAATGTTGCCCTAAATTTACCAACTAAATTCTTTTTAGTTTGCCACTTAGCTTAACCGCAATGCATACTACCCTGCTTTTAGTTTAATATAGATATAGATATTTCTAGCCAATATGAAAGAAAATCTATGAGTGAATCAATATATATATAGGTATAGATATATAGATAAGATTTGTCTAAGATCTATTTAAATAGTATCCAACATTTTATTCAATTACTTCTATTAATTATGTTCCATTTATAATTCCTAATTATTAATGTTGTCCTAAATTTGTCAAATGGCTTCTTTTAAGTTTGTCACTTGGCTTAACCACAATGCATACTACCTTCCTTTTAATATAATATAAAATATAGATATGTGGATCAATAGACTGATAGGCATAGATACATACATATATATATATATATATATATATATATGTGTGTGTGTGTGTCTGTGTGTGTGTGTGTGCGTGTGTGTGTGTGCGCGCGCCTGAGTGTGTATTGTGTGTGTGTGTGTGTCTAATTTTTAACGTTGTCCTAAATTTGCTTAGTGGCTTCTTTTTAACTTGTCACTTGGCTTAACCACAATGCATACTACCTTTCGATCTATTTAAGTTATGTCTAACATCTATTTCATTCAACTACTTTCATTAATTATATTCCATTTATAATTCTTAATTATTAATGTTGTCTTAAATTTACCAAGTGGCTTCTTTTTAGCATGCCACTTGGCTTAACCATAATGTATACTACCTTCCGATCTATTTAAATTATGTCTAACATCTATTTCATTCAACTACTTGCATCAATTATGTTCTATTTATAATTCTTAACTATTAATATTGTCCTAAATTTGCCAAGTGGTTTCTTTTTAGCTTGCCACTTGGCTTAACCACAATTCATATTACCCTCCTTTTAATATAATATAGACAATTATACTCCATTTATAATTTCTAATTATTAGTGTTGTCCTAAATTTTCTAAGTGGATTCTTTTTAGTTTGCCACTTGGCTTAAACACAATGCAAACTACCCTACTCACCTCGCTCCGAGGTTCCATAACCGGCTTCTAAGCCCTTTTGTCACGACCCTAAACCCAAAGCCGGTCGTGATGGCGCTTCTCGTGAAGACAAGGCCAGCCGACACTTCCCATTTCGATTTTAAGCAATTAAACGATAAGATTCAAGTCTAAAGCATGATAAAATAACCTAAGGTTTAAGCAGTCAACAGTTTAACTATGCGGAACATCAACCCAACACAGCGTGATACCGGGGTGTCACTAGTCATGAGCATCTAAACAATTCGGAATACTCAGAGAAAACTACAGAGTTTAATACAGAAACTAAGAACATGAAGAAATAAAGATAGGGAAGAGCTCCGGGCTGCGAACGCCGACAACTACCTAAAGACTCCTCGGATCCGCCTGAGCTGGAAATGATCAGCACTCGGGAGCGGGACCAGATGCATCTTAATCTGCACACGGGGTGCACAGAGTATAGTGAGTACTCCAACTCGGTGAGTAATAACCATAAATAAAAACTGAAAGCAGGAAATCACGTAAAGCACATTTGCAGACTATAATGAAGCAATAAAATCAGTAAAAGATATGTGAAAGTCATTTAGTGCAATTAAACCTTATGAAAACCTTTTTGAACATTTAAACAGGTAAGGGACAGGCAATTATGTAAATAAATACATAAAGCTTCGCCCCTTGGGCATAGTATCAACAATCCGCCCCTCAGGCAATATCTCACAACACAATGGGTACCCGTGCTCACTGGGGGTGTGCAGACTCCTAGAGGGGCCCCTTATGGCCCAAGCGCATTATCAAGCCATCTCGTGTCATCATCACTAGGCTCTCGGCCTCATATCAATCAATCCACCTCGTGGCGTACATATCTCAGGCCCTCAGCCTCATTATCAATATCAAATGTTTCCTCACAACATAGGCCCTTGGCTTTACTCAGTCAAATTCCTCACAAGCCACTCGGGCAATAGTAAAACAGTGATTCTCAGCCCAATTATCATTTCAAAGATCATTTAAGTATTAAAACAGAGTAAACGTGGCTGAGTATGAAAATAGTGGAAAATAACATGACTGAATTCAAGTGTATAGTCAAAACAGTGAGGAAATATCAATATAAATCCCAGAAGGGTTCAAATAGTTGGCATGAGACCCAAATATGTCATTCAGCCCAAATAATGATGATAGCAAATAGATTTTAGTCAAATACGCGGTCAAATAGTCAATCGGGATGGACTAAGTCACAATCCCCAATAGTGCACGACCTTATGCTCGTCATCAAGCGTGTGTGTCACATCCATATAGAACAACGATGTGCAATCCGGGGTTTCAAACCCTCAGAACATCATTTACAATTATTACTCACCTCAAACCGGTCAAATATCTAGATCGCGATGCCATTGCACTAGAATCGGCCTCCACTCGTGTCGAATCTATCCAAATTTAGAACGAGGACGTCAAAATAGGCTAAGGAAACGAAGCCCAAGCAAAAACAATCAATATATGACACAAATCTCG
Source organism: Nicotiana sylvestris (assembly GCF_000393655.2). Taxonomy (NCBI): domain Eukaryota; kingdom Viridiplantae; phylum Streptophyta; class Magnoliopsida; order Solanales; family Solanaceae; genus Nicotiana; species Nicotiana sylvestris. The sequence goes on from NC_091058.1 coordinate 71,913,930, forward strand.
AAATTACCAAAACCCTACCCCTAGGCCCACGTCTCGGAATTCAATAATTTTACATCAATAGATTCCTTATCTCCCCACGAGTTCATACATATCAAAAATACCAAAATTAGATCACAATAGGTCTCTCAAATCCTCAAGCAAAGGTCTAAGTTTCCAAGCCCTAGTTTCCCCAATTTTAACCTTACATTCCATTCATTATAGCTCTAATGTTACAACCCATATTCACGTACATTAGTTCATGCCATAAGGTAGTCGACGTAAATCCATGAAGAGATTATCTTTAAAATGATAAGAAGTTAATCCTATTGGTCTTAAATGATAAAAAGGTGTATAAGGGTGGTTAACAAGTATTAGAAGTTAAACGAATCAAGGATGTTGTCAGCTGTATTTTTGGGTAAACCTAGTGGTGCTTAATACACTCTAGAGGTCATGTTTTAAGGTATTTGAATCATATAATATATGTATCATAAGTCTTGAAGTCAAACAAGTTATGAAACAAAAGTCGACAAAAGTTGTCGCAACTTAGGTTCATAATTTTACTTAAACATTAGGTCAAATGTTACTAAGATTTTCTCCCAATTAATAAGGAATTACAAGGTGATCTACCCACAAAATTAAATATATATGAGTGTAGTTTCCAATGCATTAAACTGTTTGTCAATACGATCTCAGAGTATAGAGATATTCGTATTTCCGCGAGCCTACGCAGATTGGTAGGTGACAAGTAGGTGCATCACCTACTTGCCAAAATGAGAGGACAAAATTAAAAGCCCCAAAGTCGGTCAAGAGGGGACTTTTAAGGGTTTATCAACTTAGTTATTTCACCCATATTTCAAACCTTCAAAACCAAATTGAACCCCTGCAACTCCACCCCAAAAATCCCACACAATCCCTAATCAATTTTCCCTCTCTTTCAAGTTCAAATTGGGGGTAAAACTTAGAGTTCGAAGAACCAAGGGAAGGTCTTAGTTATCCAACAAGTAAGGTAAGTTTACTTCTCTATTTCATACATTTTTTCGGCTGTTAATTCATGGAAATTTGTTCTATATATGTAATAACTCACGGGACGGTGATCGGAAGCCGTGAGTTCGAGTTATTCACTTGTAGCGGACTGTTTTGTGTTGCTATTGGGCTGCGTATTTTACTACTGTTTTGTGGAGTTTTGGAGGAGGAAGAGTGTGGAGAAATATCATATAGATGTAGGGTTGTGGTCTGGTAGTTCTTCATAACATTTCCGGATCGTTTGACATGACTACGGAGGTCGTCGTATGTATGAAGTGATTAGGTTGTGTGTGGACTGTTTTGGGAGGCTCAATATGATTATTATTGATGTTGTTTGGGATGTTTGGTGATTGTTTTGAATTGTGTGAATTCATATATATAGGGGAGGTGCTGCCCGTTTCATCGTAAAATAGGTTATGATTGATACATAATTGTTATGATGCTTAAATGATAACGATAGTATCGTTTCTCTTATTGTAGACTAAGGAGTCGTGACAATTACATAGCTTGAGATTGGGGCAATATATACAAGGTATGTGAGGCTATCCCTTTCCTTCTTTTGCACGAATCCGATCGTACATAATGTAATGAATGAGCTTCCAAAGATACTCTACTCTTAGAAGCTAGCGGTACTTACATTGTTTCCCCTTTTATGGAACGATTGATGTTGATGTTGCTTCTCTTTTATTTATGTTATCAATGTTGTTTGTACTTCCTGATTCTTTTAAGGTTCGATCTCTAGAACTAAAAATGGACATTTGGATCATTACATGCTTATGCTCAAAACGTCAAACTCTTCAAAAAACTCCTCCAAAACTCATCTGAGCCTCATAGGATCCCAACCAAGTATACTAACAAGTCCCATAACATGAAACAAGCTTAGTCGATGCCTCAAAATACATTGAACAACACTAAAACATGAATCGCGCTCCCATTCAAGCTTAATGAACTTTAGAATTTCAAACTTCTACATTAGATGTCGAAACCTATTAGAACACATCCGATTGACCTCAAATTTTGCATACAAGTCGCATTCGACGTTACGGACCTACTCCAACTTCCGGAATCGGATTCCGACCCCGATATCAAAAAGTTCACTTCCGGTCAAACTCTTTAAAAACCTTCAAATTTCTATCTTTAGTCAAATGACTCCAAAATGACCCCCGGACCTCCGAATTCACTTCCGATCACGCTCCCAACACCAGAATCACCATACGGAGCTATTCCCAAACTCGGAATCCCAAGAAAACATCAATAACTCCAAAATGCTAACTTCCACTATAGGCGCCAAAACGTCCCCGGGTCTTCCAAAACCTGATCCGGACATATGCCCAAGTCCGAAATCATCATACGAACCTATTGGAACCTTCAAATCCCAATTCCGAGGTCATTTACTCAAAAATATAATCATAGTCAATTCTTTCAACTTAAAGCTTCTGAAATGAGAATTCTCTTTCCAAATCAACTCTGAACTTCCCGAAATTCAATTCCGACCATGCGTACAAGTCATAATACCTGAAGTGAAGCTTCTCATAGCATCAAACTGCTGAACAACACGCTAGAGCTCAAAACGACCGGTCAGGTCGTTACATTCTCTCCCGCTTAAACATACGTTCCTCCTCAAACGTGCTATGAACTGCGTTGGAGTTTCCCAAAATCACTATTTAACACCTCATGCACCTATCCGTTCTACCACAACTCAGTTGAGCACATTAGCTCGATCAATTCTGAAGATATTCCCTTTTATTCAAGCAAATAAGCTTAGAACCCAATTTCAACATTCGAAATTCTCTACCAGGCCTGCTTCCAATATATGAACACCGTATCAATCACTACACGAGGTACAAGAACATGACTGCATGCCTTTGCTGAATTCTCACCATGCATCACATTATTCACAGGACCATAATAACATTCTCTGATTAAAATAACCAGCATTCCCCGAATCTGATGCTCACAACGCACCTCAAGATATATAAAAGTCTTGTTCCAACTCTCGCAATACCGCCACGACAGAAGAGATGTGTAGAAATTCATAACCAAATGCCAAGTCAACAAATCATTGAGGCTACACTCCTGACAAGAACATTACTTCATTCTGAACAAAATAATGCCCTTTGCTCTTTAATATACTTCATACAAACCGATTGCACTGATCCTAGATCCAATAACCTTGTCTCACCCAGTAATGAACTGCTCAGGCAAAAATCTACCCGAAACATGACCAAAAGTCTCGTATGATGACACAATATGCCAATAGGCTACCAACTCGAACGTGATACATAAGGAAACCGAACTTTGGAAGGGGCTACTCAACTCACGTTGCTAATATGGACTTTCCTCAGAAAATGGAAAACAAGACACACAAAAATTAGGATACAGAAAACTATATTCAACATCATACTATTGCGGCGTGCAACCCAACCTAAACAACATACCTATGGCGGCGTGCCACCCGATCCACACATAAAATTCACATAAGGAGATATACACCGAGCTAAATTGCTCATTACAAGAAAAAACAAATATCGGTCCCCAAGCACGCTAAGTGCATAATACCATCCCTGATGGGACATATAGCTTCATAAGCTAACAAACGCAAGCACAACTAAGGTTCGATATATGTTCTGAAACTAAAGAGCCATCCTGCTCACATATCACCATCGCTACACGGAACCTCAATACATAAGAAACCGTTCACAACTCACACGGCACAATATAGCATTACATGAAATAGCCAATGACAAAATAACACCCCACGCCTGAATACTCCTCCATAAGGAGCGCTATGCTGAAATGAACACATTCTGCATCATATAAGGCCTATATTCGTACGTAAATCCATTCACAGACCTCAAGCCGATTCTGATTGCACCAAACTAAGTCCATAATCTTTCCTAGGTCCATAATAACCCTCTTTTTCCCATAACACATAGGAACAACCATCATAACAGGAGTAATCCTCCACAGTTCACAACCCAATAAATCGAGTGCCCTCAAGGCATAAATTCTCAAAATAACGATATCACCACAATATTCATACTTGATTTAATTCTTCAATCAATCAAGTAACTACATGCCACACTTATACAATCTTCACGTGGGGAAAGCTCCCACGACCTTCCGTAATATATAACAAGTCTGCACATCCATACCATCGGCCGCACTAACGCTGAAAAGCGATCAAGACTCCATAACCAGGATGCAAAGCCTCTTTCACACTCCTATGAATCGTTTCATACACTCCTTGCAAGCACCTTCGTATCTTCAACTGATACACCCATTCTGATAATTCCTTTACAAATCCAAAGTAAACATTCTGAGCCTCTTTTCATAAGCTACTACAAAAGCTTGATTCTTAATCATACTATGGGCTCGAACCTTTAGCCACCACATTGTTGACCTTTGAATTCACTAGGACCGTTATTCAGAGTCACTCACTCTGACATGGTCCCGAATATAATCAACCGCAAGGCTCTGCTAGCACATGACCACCCTCTCAAAGAAGCACCCGGCCGAATCACCTTCCTGTCAACTCACTTCTACGCAAAGCATAATTCCTGAGTCTTCCCAATGCCCGAACATGAATCGATGATGCCAATTATAGAACTCATTCTTCAATTCCTTTGCTCAAATTACTACTGATATTCTCTTTCCTTGGTCACGATAACCCATCAATATGTCGATATCTAGAAATCTCACAAATAGGCAACCAGACAATCCAACCGTAGGCGGTGGGACTCTCCCACTTAGCTTGAAGCCACTTTACATAACTTTGGAACCTATCAAGGTTCTTTATCTCTTATTGGCATGACCTTGCGCAATTAAATCGCCAGATTCCTCGAAATCCTTCCTTTAGCATTTTATGAACACTCTTAGTCTCTGGCAATATTCACACATTAGACCTCTTACCGGTTAGTTAATAGAATCCTTCGCCAAAGCTTTGCCAACCATGCGACCGCTGATCTGCTCATACGAGACATCCCCCAAATTTTGAGACTACATGTCGACAACTTCCAACATCGCAGCACGGGGTATAATTACTACGATATCAATAATCCATCCTGAGCCCGTGCTCATCCACCAGCTGCACAAGTCCATTCACTCCTTGTGGACATTAACTAAATGTGCGACAATATCTTCCAATTCAAAATTATATTGTATCCTTCTTCATATCAAGCAACTCATTTCCTTCATATCGAATCTCCCGCCATTATGCTAGACAATATTTCAAATTAAGCTCGTAGACCCAATCACCGTCCACTAAAAATTCCCAAATCACTCCAACTTTTCTCAAAGGTGCAGTTATCCTGCCACTGAATTCGCGTGCTGCTCTGCCACTCTCCCACTTTGGCCGAACCCTCTTCTTTAAGCAACTATTTGACTTCCACTTCTTACACTTAGCCTTCTAGAAATTTAACCAGCACCTGACACTTCCCACATGTCCTTCCTTATCCTTTGCTACTCAGTTGATGCCTTAGATCAAAGTCTAATTCGGTAGCACTTGAACCAATAGACCGCTACTAACTTTTAAACCTTTCCGAAGATCATCTTTCTCGAGACGTCAACATTAGAAATATACATTCAATCTTGAACCACCACACCCTGCGATCTCTGACAGCCACTTCTCCAATACTATCTTTCAATATCCTGCCCCAAAGGCGAATTTTTGAAGGTCTTAACAACGACGAACTTAGTACATTCAACAAGGACAACGTCACCTCATCACAGGTGAAAATTCTACCACACTCCTAAATACCAAGCCTCGTTACTCTATCAACCCAAAGCTGAACATCCTTAGTCTGATTGTCTTTCCCCCGTGTGGAATAAAATATCAAATCTCTAAATCATGCACTGAGTAAACCCTCCTTCTAGTCGTTCACTGACCCGACACAAAGGCAAGCATCCTACCATCAAATCAATATTGCGCAACAATTGTTCATAAGCATCATGTCAACTTGTGCCTAGCCTAAGAGCTATCAAAAGTACAGCTATTGATCTGAAACAACATAATATCCTTCCACAAGGCAACGACAATAGACAAATCAACTACGCCGGGAGAAATATCCCATACCACCTCTGTAGTACCTTTAAAATTTCTCAATTCCTGATTTATAATAAGCACTCCACATCGCATAAGATTGAATAGGAAGAAAATAAAGGCATAAACCTCAAAGGAATCAAATTGCACGATGAGGAATCAAGAAGGGAAGTACTCCTAACAGCCATGTAGTCTCCCGAAGATAAGTATAAATGTCTCTGTACCGATCCGCGAGACTCTACTAGTCTTTCTCATGACTCGTGAGACCTAAGGAAACCTAGTGCTCTGATACCATGTTGTCACGACCCAAAATCCACTAAGGGTCGTGATGACGCCGGACACCGCTGTCAGGCAAGCCAACCATAATACTCAATTAAATTCTCATTTTAATAATTTTTGAAAACTACAATTTTCCTTCAATTTTACTATTAAAAGGTAATCATTTCAAATTAAATATAAATGTTAAGAAGTTAATACAAAATACCTCATAATCATCCCTGAACCTGGTGTCACAAGTGCATGAGCATTTACTAGGGAATGAAAAAAAATACAGTAACTGTCCGGAATACAAAGTGGACAAAAATGGAAATACATTACAATACTCTGAAGGAGACTCTGCTCGCTACGGGTCGTCTCGATAAATGTAGCTAACCTAAGTCTTCGTATCAACCATGCCGCTATGCCACTAAGCCACTAGCCACACATGAACTTGTGCAACAAAAATGCACAGCAAGTGTAGTATGAGTACGAAAACCACGTGTACCCAGTAAGTATCCCGTCTAATCTCGAAGAAGTAGAGACGAGGGGTCGACTTCGACACTTACTAGCGGTCCAATAATAATATACCAATAATATAGTAAATCATGGATTTTCATAAAGATGGTTGTAACTCAATAGCATGAACCAAGTAAGCAATTCTTTCATTAATAGGAGATTTTCAAATTCATTTTTCATCATTTATACATGTATCTCAAGTCAGAGAGAGCAAATACCAACATCTATAAATCTCAAGGCAAGCAATACAAGCATGCGCAAATCATGCTGCGGACGTACTACCCGATCCAACAATATTTAAATTGTGCATTGTCAAAGGGTCGAATGACGCGAACCATAGATGCATCTATTACCCCGCTCGCAAATCATACATGTAACGCGGTCAAATATAAATAAACACAATAATCGGTCAATCAAGAATTCATCAGGGAACAATTATCCAAGGAAAATCCAATTCTCTTTTAACAAATCAAGAAAATGAAGTTTAATTTTTTTAGAAATTCATTTACTAATTCGATGTGATTTAAGCAATTCAAACAGTCAATAAGATTACAAATATTCCAAGTATAGCATGCTTTTGGGTCCTAGACTAGCCGAACTTAAATATAATAGTAGCTACACACGGACTCTCGTCACCTCGTGCGTACGTAGCCCCCCACAAATAGGAGCACAAATCTAACTAATTCACCTATGGGGAAAATTCCCTCTTACAAGGTTAGAAACGAGACTCACCTCGCTCCGAGGTTCCATAACCGGCTTCCAAGCCCTTCCGATGACTCAAATCAATGCGCAACGCTCCAAAACTAGCCAAGAAATGAGAAAATCCATAAATATAGGCTCTAATACTCACAACAATTCAATTTAGATAAATTCCTAACTCCGCTCGAAGAGTTGACAAAATTACCCTCGGCCCCAAGTGCCCGGATTCCAAGAAAACTCACAAAATCCGACAACCCATTCCGATACGAGTTCAACCATACCAATTTTATCAAATTCCGATAATTAATCGACCTCCAAATCTAGAATTTTCGTTTTTGAAAAGATTACAAATTTTCTCCAATTCTTCCATTAGATTCACTAATACTTGATGAAAATAACCATGAAATCATTAAATATAATCACTTTTGGATATAGAACACTTACCCCAATCCATATGGTGAAAATCGCCTAAAATCGCTTTAATCCGAGCTCCATAGCTCCAAAAATGAATAAAAATCTCGGACTGCTCGATTTATACACTGTCCAGCATTTTTGCACCTGCAGTTCCTGTTCACGCAGGTGCGGTACTGTTCACGCACTTACGGAAAACACAGTAACTGCCCAGGAATTTCATCAGCTTTTAATTTCATTAAAAATACTCTAACTCCATCATATGAACTCGGAATTCAACGATTCTTATTTGTACAAGTCACAAATAATAATACGAACCTATTCCTTCAATCAAAACTCAATTTGGAGCTCATTTACTCAATGCGATACCAATTTCGCTGGTTAAACAATTAAAGGTTTTGCGCTAAAAACTCAATTGCGATTTGATGAAATTAGACCAAACATTCCAGATCACTCCTATAATTCATTATCAAAATCTCGGAAGTCTTGAAACCGAGTTTCGATTTCCAGAACTAAAAATGGACCTTTGGATCATTACAAGCTTATGCTCAACACGCCAAACTCTTCCAAAAATGCCTCCAAAACTCATCCGAGCCCCATGGGATCCCAACCAAGTATATTAACAAGTCCCATAACATGATACGAACTTAGTCGATGACACAAATTACATTGAACAACACTAAAACATGAGTTGCACTCCAATTTAAGCTTAATGAACTTTAGAATTTCGTACTTCTACATTCGATGTCGAAACCTATTAGATCACGTCCGATTGACCTCAAATTTTGTATACAAGTCGCATTCGACGTTACGGACCTAGTTCAACTTCTAACATTAGATTCCGACCCGGATATCAAAATGTTCACTTCCGGTCAAACTCCTTAAAAACCTTCAAATTTCTATCTTTAGTCAAATGACTCCAAAATGACCCCCGGACCTCCGAATTCACTTCCGATCGCGCTCCCAACACCATAATCACCATACGAAACTATTCTCAGGCTTGGAATCCCAAGCAAATATCGATAACACTGAAATACACTTCAACCCAAACTTATGAAATTCTTCCAAAAATGCTAACTTTCACTATAGGCGCTGAAATGTCCCTGGGTCTTCCAAAACACAATCCGGACATACGCCTAAATCCAAAATCATCATACGAACCTACTAGGACCTTCGAATCCCGATTCCGAGGTCGTTTACATAAAAATCCAATCTTAGTCAATTCTTTCAACTTAAAGCTTCCGGAATGAGAATTCTCTTTCCAAATCAACTCCGAACTTCCCGAAATTAAATTCTGACCATGCGTACAAGTCATAATACTTGAAGTAAAGCTGCTCATGGCGTCAAAATGCTGAACGACATGCTAGAGCTCAAAGCGACCGGTCAGGTCATTACACTTAACCACAATGCATTCCACCCTCCTTTTAATATAATATAGATATAGATATTTCTAGCTAATATAGAAGAAAATCTATGAGTGGATCAATAAATAGATAGGTATACATATAGATATAGATAAATAGATTAGATTTGTCTATGATCTATTTAAACTATGTCTAACATCTATTTCATTTAACTATTTCCATTAATTAGGTTCTATTTATAATTGTAATGACCAGGCCAGTCGCTTTCAGATTATGAGTCCCAATCCCCTATTTATTACTTCCTTTGATTATTTTTGTGGTTACTTGACTTGACGGGGTGCTTGGTGTCTATAATGATCCGGTCGGTTGTTTCATGAGTTACAGCCATATTTCCCCCATTTTCACTTTCTTGTGTGTTGTTCAGCTGCATTTTATCATATCATGTTGGTTGTATTGTGTTCGAAGTGGTCTTAGGGTGGAATAAGACACTTAGTCTCTTATTTGGCCCCTTGAGTTGGAAAAAACAACCGGATATTGACTTATGTGTAGAAGATCTTGGATGTGAATTATGATGGTTCGGATAGCTTCATTAGGTGATTTTGGACTTAGGAGCATGTTCGGAATGTGATTTGGAGGTCTGTGGTAGATTTAGTGTTGGATTGGCAAAATTGGAAATTTGACATTTTCCGATCGGCAGTGGAAATCTTGATATTGGGGTCAGAAAGGAATTCTGGAAATTGTAGTAGGTCCGTTGTGTCTTTTTTGATGTGTGTGCAAAATTTCAGGTCATTCGGATGAGGTTCGATAGGTTTTGGCATCGTTTACGGAATCGGAAGTTTGGAAATCCTTAGGTTTGAATCCGAGGGTGATTTGGTGTTTTGATGTTATTTTGAGTGTTCCAAAGGTTGAATAAGTTTGAATGGTGTTATGTGACTTGTTGGCATGTTTGGTTGAAGTCTCGAGTGCCTCGGGATGAATTTGGGTAGTTGACGGAAAGTTTGGCTAGAGTTGATACTGCTGATTTTGCCACTTCTGTCATTTCTGCACTTGCGGATTGGGGACCGCAGGTGCGAGGCTGCAGAAGCGATGCTGAGATTGTAGATGTGGAGATTGTCCTTCAGGAGACGAACCGCAGATGCGGTTATTTGGACACATCTACGGCACCGCACCCGGTGCCTGGGGCGCAGATGTGGTCCTGGACGTTTAAGTGACTTTTCGCAGGTGCGCACCTGGGACCGCAGGTGCGAGTCCATAGGTGTGCACCTGGGACCACATGTGTGAGTCCTCTTGTGCGAGGAATTTTCCATAGGTGCGGAATCCCTGGGCAGAAAGTATAAATTGACTCCTTCGCAAAATTTTGCCCATTTCCACCATTTTTGAAGTCGGGATTGAAGCTTTTGAGGGATTTTGCAGAGGGATTCAAGGGGAAACATGTTGGGGTAATGTTTTTAAACCTAAAACTCGATTCTATAGTGATTTTCAGTTGATTAAGCATGAAATATTTGGGATTTAAGGGTGAAAATTGGGGAATTAAGGCTTGGAACTTGAGAGTTAAAATTGGGCGATTGAGGGGCCAAATGAAGTTAGATTTTGGTAAATTTGGTGTGTATGGGCTTGTGAGAGGATAAGGATTCTGGTTTTGTAATTTTTATCGGATTCCGAGACGTGGGCCGGGGGGTCGGATTTGGCCAATTTCGGGATTTTTGGTTTAATTTGATAAATTTTGCATGAGCTTTGTTCCTTTAGCATTTATTAATGATGTGATACTAATTTTGAATAGATTCGGGATGATTTGAGGCCGAGTTGAGCAGCTAGGGCATCGCAGAGTAGATTTTCGTCCAGTTTGAGGTATATAATGATTGTAAATCTTGTCCTGAGGGTATGAAACCCCGGATTTCACATTTCACTATTATGAGGTGATGCACACGCTAGATGACGAGCATGGGGCGTGCACCATTTTTTGATTGTGACTTGGTCCATTCCGTAGCGACTGTTAAGTTACGTATTTGACTGAAAACTATTTGAAACTATTGTGTTTTGGAAAGTATTACTATGTTTTGGACTGAATGTCATATTTGGGCCTTGTGCCAAGCTATTGGACCCTTAGGGACTTTTTACTATTGTTTCCTCACTATTTTGGTTTAAAATCTGTACTCAGTCATGCTATATTTTACTGATTTCATACCTCAGTCTTATTTACTCCCTTTTGATGCATAAAATGATATTTTAGGCTGAGCACTCTGTTTTGATATATAGCCCAAGTGGATTGAGAGGTTTTTGACTGAGTGAAGCCCTGTATTGTGAGGATATCATGGGATCGGGCTGCGCAGCGTAGCATGTTGTACTGATTGTGATATATGAGAGGCTGAGGACTGATTTATTATGCCACGAGATGGTTTGTTATAGCGCTTCGGCTATAGGAGCCCTCCGGAGTCTGTACAACCCCTGTGAGTGTGGGTACCCTGAGTGAGTGATATGATGTTGCCCGAGGGGCTTTTCTTGATTCATGTTATGCCCGAGGGGCTGATTACAAGTGATTGACATTATGCTTGAGGGGTGGTTTATAATACATATCTTGCCCGAGGGGCTATTTATGATTTTCATCGTTTTTACTCTAAACTTCATTGAATCTCTATTGAAACTGTTAGAAAGACATTTTTCAAATTATTTTTACTGAAATTTGATTTTAACGAGATGATTTGATTTATATATTGTTTTGGAAACATACTGTACTTATTGTGGTGTTATGACGTGGATTATGTGTTTTTCTTACTACTCAATATTTATTTACTTTTATTACTTACTGAGTTGGCGTACTTACATTACTCCCTGCATCTTGTGTGCATATCCAAGAGTTGCGGGTCGTAATAGCGAGCGTTGATCCATCATCCATCGCGGATACCCAGAGTCACCAAGGTAGCTACATGGCGATCGCAGCCTTGCTCTTCTCCCTCTTATCTTCCTTAGACTGTTTCAGTATTTTCCAGACTGTGATAGACTTTGTTGTATTCAGACAATCCTTAGTATATGCTCGTGACTTGTGATACCCAGATGTTGGGCTTATGTTTCTTCCACAATTGTTGTTTAGACTCATGTTATGGGATTTTATTTAATTAATATCTTAAAATGTCTTTATTTTGAAATATTCGTTTGATTTGGGATTGTGTCGGCTGGCCTAGTTTCATGATAGGCGCCATCACGACCGGGTTGGTTTTAGGGTTGTGACAAGTTAGTAGAGTCTTGCGGATTGGTACGGAGACATCTATACTTATCTTCGAGAGGCTGCAGAACCTTAAGGAAAAACATCACATTCTTGAATTCCCGTCGTGCGAATATGTTGATTCTGGTAACTAAACTTTTGTTATTCTATTCTCTCACAGATGGTGAGGACACGTGCTACCGGACAGGATGGACGACCACCAGTACCACTAGTAGAGGCCATTAAAGGCCGAGGTCACGGTCGAGGCTTTGGTAGGGGCAGGGGTGTAGCCCGCACAGTAGCTAGGGCAGCACCCACAGATCCACCAGTCGCGCCCAATTCAGGATCAGGTCCCAGTTATGGATGCTCTAGCAGGACCAGCTCAGGCACCGACTGTGCCTATTGTTATTCCAAGTGTTCAGGAGGCCCTAGCCTAGATTCTATTAGTGTGCACTGGCCTGGTTCAGGCGGTCTCAGTTACTACGGTCTCATCTACTTCTCAAGCTGCGAAGGCACTCAAACTCTCGCCACTCGCACACCTGAGCAGGTTGTTCAGGGACTTCAGACACCGGGGGCACATCCAGCCTAGCCGGTTGCAGCTACTTAGGACTATGTAGCTCCTGTTATGCTAAAGGACGAGCATCACATATTAGAGAGGTTTGGGAGACTCCAGCCTCTGTCATTTAGTGGTGATGAGGGTGAGGATGCTCAGGGTTTCTTGGATAAGTGTGACAGGATGCTTTAAACTGCAGATATTCTTGAGACTAGTGGGGTCTCATTCACTACTTTCCAGTTCTCCAGGGATGAACTTAGTTGGTGGGACGCTTACGAGAGACATTGGTCGGTTGGCACAACGCCCCTTTCTTGGCAGCAGTTCTTCGTTCTCTTTCTGGAGATGTTTGTACCTGAGCCTCGCCGAGAGGAGCTGCATAGGCAATTCGAGCAGCTTCGTCAAGGTGATAGGTCTATTACACAATATGAGATGCGGTTCTTTGAGTTGGCTCGTCATGAGGTCTGGTTAGTTCCCACAGACTGAGAGAGGATTAGAAGGTTTATAGATGGCCTGGGTTTTCATCTTCAGTTTTTTATGACCAGAGAGAGAGAGTATCTGGTGCTACTTTTGATGAGGTTGTTGACATAGCTCGACAGATTAAAATGGTTTGTGGTCAGGAGAGGGTTGAGAGGGAGGCCAAAAGGCCTCATAGTCAGGGTGGATTCTATTGTGCTCCTAATAGGGGATAGGTTTAGCACGGCAGAGGCCGTCCATTCAGGCATGCTTAGTCAGCTCACCCAGTTAATCATATGGCATAATCGATCCATGGTTCTCACTATTCTCATCAGGGCCATTCATCACTTAGCACCCTTCTAGCCTAGAGTTCATCTTGTGCTCCATCAGTTCAGGGCTCTTCTATGCCAGGTTCTTCTGCTAGTCACCCCGGTGCTAGGGGTTCCCTTCAGTCCCCGTCTCCAGCACCAGGGGTTTGTTATGAGTGTGGAGAGTTGGGACATATATGGAGGCAGTGTCGTCATCGTCATGGGGGTCCGCCTCAACAGAGGAGTCAGCCATCGGCTTCAGCACCAGTTACTTCACCGCCCACCTAGTCATCTAGAGGTGAAGGACATTCAGCTAGGGGTTACCGCAGAGGGGAAGGTTGATCAGGTGGTAGTCAGACCCATTTCTATGCCGGGTTTGCGACGGATTGAGTGGCGAGCTTCGACTGATTTACTTCCTAGTAGGGTGATTTCATTTTTGAAGGCCCGACGGATGGTTGGGAAGAGTTGTCCTTCTTACTTGGCCCTCGTGAGGGATGTCAGTGCAGAGACTCCTACCGTTGATTCAGTCCTGGTAGTGAAGAACTTTATGGATATGTTTCCTACAGACCTTTTAGGCATGCCACCGGATAGGGATATTGACTTTGGTATTGATTTCGTGCCAGGCACTCAGCCCACTTTTATTCCACCGTATCGTATGGCACTGGCGGAGTTGAAGGAGAAGCTTCAAGAACTCCTTGGTAAGGGGTTTATTCGGCCTATCATGTCGCATTGGGGTACGCCTGTTCTATTTGTGAAGAAGAGGATGGCATGATGAGGATGTGCATTGATTATAGGTAGTTGAACAAAGTCACAATCAAGAACAAGTATCCTTTGCCTCGTATTGATGATTTATTTGACCAGCTTCAGGGAGCGAGGGTGTTCTCAAAGATTGATCTCAGGTCGGGGTATCACCAGTTGAAGATCAGGGACACGAATATTCTTAAGACAGCTTTCAGGACCCGATATGGTCATTATGAGTTCCTTGTAATGTCTTTTGGGCTGACGAATGCCCCAACAGCGTTCATGCATTTGATGAACAGCGTGTTTCGGCTCTATCTCGACTTGTTTGTTATTGTATTCATTGATGATATTCTAGTGTACTCACGTAGTCAGGAGGAGCACGCTGAGCATTTGAGATTTGTATTGCAGCAGTTGAGGGAGGAGAAGCTTTATGCAAAGTTCTCCAAGTGTGAGATTTGGCTCAGTTTAGTGGCTTTCTTGGGGCACGTGGTGTGCAATGAGGGTATTCAGGTTGATCCGAAGAAGATAGAGGCGGTTCAGAGTTTGCCCAGACTGTCCTTGGCCATAGAGATTCACAACTTTCTTGGTTTGGCGGGTTATTACCATCGATTCGTTCGGGAATTTTCATCTATTGCATCACCCTTGACCAAATTGGCTCAAAAGGGTGCTCTTTTCAAGTGGTCGGATGAGTGTGAGGTGAGCTTCTAGAAGCTCAAGACTGCCTTGATCGCAGCTCCAGTGTTAGTTTTGTCAGTAGCTTCAGGTTCATATACAATATATTGCGATGCTTTTAGAGTTGGTATTGGGTGTGTGTTGATGTAGGAGGGTAGAGTGATTGCTTATGCTTCTCGTCAGTTGAAGCCCCAAGAGAAGAACTACCCTGTTCATGATTAGAGTTGGCTGCCACTATTCACGCGCTGAAGATTTAGAGGCACTATCTCAATGGTGTGTCTTGTCAGGTGTTTACTGATCATCTTAGCCGCCAGTACTTATTCAAGCAGAAGGATCTCAATTTGAGAAAGCGAACATGGTTGGAGATGCTAAAAGATTGTGATATCACTGTCTTGTACCATCCGGGGAAGGCCAATGTAGTGGTTGATGACTTAAGTAGGAAGGCGGTGAGTATGGGCAATTTAGCATATATTCCTTTTGGGGAGAGACCTCTTGCAGTTGATGTTAAGGCCTTAGCCAATCGGTTCGTGAGGTTGGATATTTTGGAGCCTAGTCGGATCTTAGCTTGTGTGGTTTCTCGGTCTTCCTTATTCAATTACATCAGAGAGCACCAGTATGATGATTCTCATTTGCTTGTCCTCAAGGACAAATTTCAGCACGACGATGCCTGAGATGTGACTATTGGTGATGATGGGGTATTGAGGATGCAGGGCCAGATATGTGTGCCCAATGTAGATGGGCTTCGGGTGCTTATTCTGGAGGAGGCCCATAGCTCACGGTATTCCATCCATCCGGGTGACGTGAAAAAGTATCAGGGTTTGAGACAGCACTACAGGTGGAGGAAAATTAAGAAAGATATAGTGGGATTTGTAGCTCGGTTCCACAATTGTCAGCAAGTGAAATATGAGCATCAGAGACCGGGTGGCTTGCTTCAGCAGATGGATATTCCAGAGTGGAAGTGGGAGCGGATCACCATGAATTTCTTAGTTGGACTCCCATGAACATTGAGGAAGTTCTATGCCATTTGGGTTATTGTGGATCGGCTGACCAAGTCCGCGCACTTCATTCCTATGTGTACTACCTATTCTTCAGAGCGGTTAGCTGAGTTTTATATTCGAGAGATTGGTCGTCTGCATGGTGTTCCAGTTTCCATCATTTCAGATAGAGGTACTTAGTTTACATTGCAATTTTGGAGAGACGTGCAGCGAGAGTTGGATACTCAGGTTGAGTTGATCAAAGCTTTTCACCCTCAGACGGACGGGCAGTCCGAGCATACTATTCAGATATTGGAGGACATGTTGCATGCTTGTGTCATTGATTTTGGGGGTTCATGGGACCACTTTCTTGTGGAGTTTGCATATAACAACAGTTATCAGTCGAGTATTCAAATGGCTCCGTATGAGGCTTTATATGGGAAATGGTATAGATCTCCAGTAGGTTGTTTTGAGCTGGGTGAGGCTAGACTATTAGATACATACTTGGTGCAGGATGCTTTGGCCAAGGTGAAAGTGATTCAGGAGCAGCTTCGTACAACGCATTCGAGACAAAAGAGTTATGCTGACAGGAAGGTTCGTGATGTGTCTTACATGATTGGGGAGAAGGTTCTACTGAAGGTTTCACCCATGAAGGGTGTTATGAGATTCGGGAAGAATGGTAAATTGAGTCCTCGATTCATTGGTCTTTTTGAGGTGCTTCAGAGGATTGGGGAAGTGGCGTATGAGCTTGCTTTGCCACCTAGCTTGTCGAGTGTGCATTCAGTATTTCATGTTTCTATGCTCCGGAGGTATATTGGTGATCCGTCTCATGTTTTGGACTTTAGCACGGTTTAGTTACATGGTGATTTGACTTATGATGTGGAGCCAGTGGCTATTTTGGAGCGGCAAGTCTGAAAGTTGAGATCAAAAGATGTAGCTTCAGTGAAAGTACAGTGGAAAGGTCGGCCTGTGGAGGAGGCTACCTGGGAGATCGAGCGGGAGATATGGAGCATATATCCACACCTATTTGAGGCTTCAGGTATGTTTCTTGACTCGTTCGAGGACGAACGTTTGTTTAAGAGGGGAAGGATGTAACGACCCAGTCGGTAGTTTGATGAGTTAAATCCTTGTTTCCCCCATTTCTGCTTCCTCATGTGTTGTTCAGTTGTTTTCATCATATCGTGTTGGCTTTGTTGTGTTCGGAGTGGTCTTAGGGTGGAATGAGACACTTAGTCTCTTATTTGGAAGATTAAGTTGGAAAAGTCAGCCGGATGTTGACTTATGTGTAGAAGATATTGGATGTGAAATATAATGGTTTGAATAACTTTGTTAGTTGATTTTGGACTTAGATGCATGTTCAAAATGTGATTTGGAGGTCTGTGGTAGATTTAGGCTTGAATTGGCGAAATTGGAAATTTGGCATTTTTCGGTCAGTAGTGAAAATCTTGATATCGGGGTCGGAATGGAAGTCCAGAAATTGAAGTAGGTCCGTTGTGTCATTTGTAACATGTGTACAAAATTTCAGGTCATTCGGATGAGGTTCGGTAGGTTTTGGCATCGTTTGTGGAATTCGGAAGTTTGAAAATCCTTAGGTTTGAATCTGAGGGAGATTTGGTGTTTCGATGTTGTTTTGAGTGTTCCGAAGGTTGGAATTAGTTTGATTGGTGTTATGTGACTTGTTGGAATGTTTGGTTAAAGTCTCCAGGGCCTCAGGATGAATTTGGGTAGTTGATAGAAAGTTTGGCTAGAGTTGATGCTGTTGATTTTGCTGCTTCTGTCATTTTCGCACCTGCGGATTGGGGACCACAGGTGCGAGGCCGCAGAAGTGATGCTGAGATAAAAAATGCGGAGTTTGGCCTTCAGGAGAAGAACCACAGATGCGGTGCCTGAGGCGCATATGCGTTCCTGGACGTTTAAGTGACTTTTCGCAGGTGCGCACCTCAGACCGCAGGTGCGAGGAATTTTCCCCAGGTGCGGAATCCCTCAGACAGAAAGTATAAATTGACCCCTTCGCAAACTTTTGCCACTTTCCACCATTTTTGAAGTCGAGATTGAAGCTTTTGAGGGATTTTAAAGAGTGATTCAAGGGGAAACACGTTGAGGTAATGTTTTTGAACCAAAAACTCGATTCTATGGTGATTTTCAGTTGAATAAGCATGAAATTTGTGGGATTTAACGGTGAAAAATTAGGGAATTAGGGCGTGGAACTTGAGAGTTAAAATTGCGATTGAGGGGTCATATGAAGTTAGATTTTGGTAAATTTGGAGTGTATGGACTCGTGAGAGGATAAGGATTTTGGTTTTGTGATTTTTGTCGAATTTCGAGACGTGGGCCTCGGGGTCGGGTTTAGCCTATTTCGGTATTTTTGGTTTAATTTGATAATTTTTGCATGATCTTTGTTCCTTTAGCATGTATTAATGATGTGATAATGATTTTGAATAGATTCGGGATGATTTGAGGCTGAGTTGAGCGGCCAGGGCACAGTGGAGTAAATTCTCGTCCGATTTGAGGTAAGTAATGATTGTAAATCTTGTCCTGAGGGTATGAAACTCCAGAATTCACATTGTTTCACTATTATGAGGTGACGCACACGCTAGATGACAAGCATGGGGGCGTACACCATTGGGGATTGTAACTTGGTCCGTCCCGTAGCGACTGTTAAGTTGCGTATTTGACTGAAAACTATTTGATACTATTGTGCTTTGGAAAGTATTACTATATTTTGGGCTGAATGCCATATTTGGTGTCACGACCCCAAATACCCCGGTTGTGATGGCGCCTATCACTGTACTAGGCTAGCCAAAACAACAAAAACCATATGGGAGATCTTTTGCACAATTTATTTTTCTAAACAGATTAAGTCTCAATTCTTTCATTTTAAAATATCAAGAGAAATACGCGGAAACAACTACGAAAATACATCAACACAACTCGAATCCAGTGTCACTAGTCATGAGCCACTAAGTACAACCCAACACTATTTGATTAATACAAAATAAGTCTGAAATACAAAGTACTAGGATAGGAAGGAGAAAGGCAGGGTTGCGAACGCCGTGCAGCTACCTTGCAATCTCCGGGTAAGACTTTGAAGGTGCTGAAAGCTCTCACTCTGATGCTCGAGCACCTGGTTCTGCACACAAGGTTCAAGGAGTAACATGAGTACGGCAACTCAGTAAGTAACTAAAGTAAATAAAGTCTGAGTGCACTGACGAGCATTTAAAATCATATGCATACTTGATCAGGATCTCAACAAAAATATCAAAGTCAAAATCTGCAGTTCAATGATCAAATACCTCGTTTAAGAAAAGTGAAAATAGAAAATATCATAAACAAGACCCTCGGGAAAAGTGTCACTCATAAGTATAGCCTCTCGGGCAAGCCTCTCAGTCACTCATGACTCAGCTTTTGTCAATCAGTACTCACACTCAACACGCCAGCTCAATAGATATCTCATAATAATAACCGTTGCGGCATGCAGCCTGATCCATTATATATAGTTGACTATGCTCACTGGGAGTGTACACACTCCGGAGGGGATTCTACAGCCCAAGCGTCATATCGTTGTGGCGCGCATCCTGATCCAATATATATATCGCTGCGGCGTGCAGCCCGATCCATATATAAATATAAATATCATTACGGCGTGCAGCCCGATCCATAACATATATATATAAATATTGTTGTGGCGTGCAGCCCGATCCATAACATATATATAATCCTCACCATTAGGTCCTCAACCTCTCTCAGTCATTTACCTAACGGCCACTCGGGCATTTCAGTGAAAATCAGGGAAACTCAGCCCAAACAGTTTTCATATATTAAGAAGTAGAGTAATGAAACCGGATTAAACAATAAACAGGTAAAACATGACTGAGAATATGCTTTCAAATCAAAATAGTGTGAGGAAAGTGGTAAAATACCCCTAAAGGTTAAACAGTTCGGCACAAAGGCACCAAACATGGCATTCAGCCCAAGTTAACAAATTCATTTCTAAAACACATGGATATCATAACAGTATATCAAAATATGCAACTATACAGTCGCCACGGGATGGACCAAGTTGCAATCCCCACGGGTGCACGCCCATCACCTAGCATGTGTGTCACCTCATTTATCAAAACAGTACGAAATTCCAGGGTTTCATGCCCTCAGGTCTAGATTTACAACCGTTACTTACCTTAAACTGGATGAAATACTACTCCGCAATGCCCATGCCTCTCAACTCGGCCTCAACTCGCGTCGAATCTATCCAAAATCAGGATCATAACATCAATATATGCTAAGGGAACAAAGCCCACGCGAAAATAATCAAATTACATCAAAAATTCTGAAATTGATCAAACCCAACCGCCAGACCCACATCTCGAAATCCGATAAAAATCACATCAATAGAATTAGTATCCTCCCACGAGTCCATACATTCCAAGAACATTAAAATCGGACCTCAAATGGCCACTCAAATCCCCAATTTCACCTCTCCAATTTCAAGCCCTAATTTCCCAATTTAAGGCTTTAAATCCCACTAATTCCATGTATAATTTGTTAAAAATCACCAAGGAATCAAGTATTAAGTTCAAATCTTACCTCCAAGTGTTTCCTTTCGAATCCCTCTTCAATATCTCTCAAAAAGCTTCAAAACCGTTCAACAATGGAGGAAATGGGCTAAAAATCGCGCAACTATTTAAATATTTTGCCCAGGTGTTATTTCCTTCTTCGCGAACGCGGTCAAAGCCTTGCGTTTGCAAAGCACACAAATTCCACTGCTCAAAATCCTCTTTCATGAACGCGAGCTCCATCTCTCAAACGCGAAGCTTCATCTACCCAGGCTATCGCGAACGCGACATCTCCAACGCGAACGCGAAGAACAAACTTCTGGGGGGTCCTGCTTCTCCACTTTCCTCTTCGCGAAAGCGTCCAGCTCCTCACATTCGTGGTCCTTACACTGGCCATACCTTCGCGAATGCAAAGTACAATTTTTCTGCAACAAAATACCAAAAATCTACAGCTTTCCAAAACAAGAATTTGGTCTGTTGACCTCACAAAACTCACCCGAGGCCTTCCAGACCTCAACCAAACATGCCAACACATCCCATAACATCATTCAAGCTTGTTCCAAACTTTGGAATGCTCAAAACAATGCCAAAACATCAAATCACCCTCAGATTTAAGCCTAAGTAATCAAAATAATTTTGCATTCGATCAAAAAGTCCATCAAACCTCGTCCGAATGACTTGAAATTTTGCACACACATCACAAATGACATAAGACCTTATCCAATTTACGGAATTCTATTCCGACCCCAATATCAAAATTTCCACTACCAACTAGAAAACTCCAAATGCCAATTTCACCAATTCAAGCCTAAATCTACCTCGGACCTCCCAAATACATTTCGATCATGGTCCTAAGTCCCAAATCATCTAATGAATCTATCTGAACCATCGAAATTCACATCCGAAACCTTTTTTACATAAGTCAATATTTGATTGATTTTTCCAACTTAAGCTTACTCAAAAGAGACAAAGTATCTCATTCATTTCCAAAACTACTCTGAACCCGAACCAACCAACCTAATACCACATAATACAACTGAACAAGACATAAAGAAGCAAAAATAGGGGAAACGGAGCGGTAACTCATGAAATGACCGGCCGGGTCGTTACATCCTCCCCCTCTTAAGCAAATATTTGTCCTCGAACGAGTTAAGAAATATACTTAAAGCATCGAATAGGTGAGGATATCTTCTCTACATCTCCCGCTCAGTATCCCAGGTAGACTCCTCCATGAATCGACCTCTCCACTGCACCTTCACTGAAGCTATATCCTTTGATCTCAACTTTCGAACCTGACGCTCCAGAATAGCCACTAGCTCAACATCATAAGTCATATATCCATCTAACTAGACTGTACTGAAGTCCAAAACATAAGATGAATCGCCAATATACATCCAGAGCATAGAAACATGAAATACATGAGTGAGTGATATGATGTTGCCCGAAGGGCTGTTCTTGATTCATGTTATGCCCAAGGGGCTGATTACGAGTGATTATGAGGTTGCCCGAGGAGCTAGTTCTGATTGATATTATGCCCGAGGGGTGGTTTATGATACATGTCTTGTCGAGGGTCTATTTATCATTTTCATCATTTTTACTCTAAACTTCATTGAATCTTTGTTGAAACTGTTAGAAAGACATTTTTCAAAGGATTTTTACTGAAATTGGATTTTAACAAGATGATTTGATTTATATATTGCTTTGGAAACATATTTTACTTACTTCGGTGTTATGACGTGGATTATGTGTTTTTCTTATTGCTCAGTCTTTATTTACTTTTATTACTTACTGAGTTGGCGTACTCACATTACTCTATGAACCTTGTGTATGGATCCAGGAGTCAGCAAGGTAGCTGCATGGCAATCGCAACCTTGCCCTTCTCCCTCTTATCTTCATTAGACTGTTTCAGTATTTTCTAGACTGACAATCTTCGTTGTATTCAGACAGTCCTTAGTAGATGCTCGTGACTTGTGACACCCCGATGTCGGGATTATGTTTCTTCCGCAATTGTTCTTTAGACTCATGTTATGGGATTTTATTTAATTAATAGCTTATAACGTCTTTATTTTGAAACATTGATTTGATTTAGTATTGTGTGGGTTGGCCTAGTTTCATGAGAGGAGCCATCACGACCGGGTTCATTTTGGGGACATGACAGTGTCGTGTTCGGGTGAGTTTCGGAGAGGAATGGGGCACGTAGTCCCTAAGTTTGAAGTTTAAGTTGTAAAAGTTGACTGTAGGTTGACTTGTGTAAAGACAACTCCAGAATGGAGTTTCATCGGTTCCAATAGCTCTGTATGGTGATTTCAATCTTAGAAGCATGCCCGGATGTTGATTTGGAGGCCCGTAGGTCATCTCGGCGTTAATTGGCGAAAGTTGGGAAGTTAAAAGATTTTTGGAAAATTTGACCAAGAGTGGACTTTTTGATATCGAGGTTGGATTCCAATTTCGGGAGCTGGAGTATGTCCGTAATAATGTGACTTGTGTGAAAAATTTAAGGTCAATCGGACTTCATTTGATAGGTTTCGGCATCATATGTGGAAGTTTCTATAAGTTCATTAAGCTTGAATTGGGGTGCGATTTGTGGTTTTAGCATTGTTTAATGTGATTTGAAGTTCTACTATATTTATGTGATGTTTTAGGACTTGTTGATATAACTGGTTGAGATCCCGGGGGCCTCGGGGGTGATTTGGACCATGTTCGGCATATTTCGAAACTTTGAAGAATTGTTGTAGCTGCTAAATTAACTGGTGTCTGGTTTCCTTCTTCGTTTTCGATAGAGAGGTCTCGCGTTCGTGCAGGTTACCGGGGAGGATGGAGAGATATTATCTTCGTATTCGCGTTGAGGGCCACGCATTCGCAAAGAAGGAGGAAGGCTAGGTGGACCTCACGTGTTAGCCTACGCGTTCGCGAGTGAGGCTCGGTGTTCGCGGAGGCATGGGGGCAGTGGTCATCGCGTTCGCGAGTGGGCCCTCGCGATCGCGTAAGAGGATTTTTGGCAGTAACATTTTTTTGCTTTGTGAACGCGAGGCAACTTCCGCGTTCACAAAGAAGGACTATCTGGGCAGCAGATTTAAAATTCCAAAATCGAGGGTTTATGTCATTTTTCACCATTTGGACTTGAGAACTCGGATTTAGACGATTTTTTGGGAGATTCTGAAAGGGATTGTTGGGGTAAGTGTCCCTAACTTATTTTTTTATTAATTTTCACTAATCTATCTTCGATTTTTTCATTTAATTAAGGATTTGGGGTGGAAAAATTGGGAAAAACTATAAAAGTACGTAGACCGAATTTTTGGGTTTTTAAAGGCTAAATGAGGTCAGAATTGGATAATTCTTGTATGGTTGGACTTGATATCGAATGGGTATTCGAATTTTATAATTTTGGTCGGGCTCCAAGATGTGGGCCCGGGTCGACTTTCTGGGCGATTTTTCTAATTCTTGCTACAATCATAATTTCATTATTTAGATTGGTTTCCTATAGTTATATTTATAGTATGTAATTATTTTTGGCTAGATTTGAGCCGTTCAGAGTCAGAAAATTGAGGGAAAGGCCTTCTAATTGATTGATTGAGCGAGGTTTAAGGTAAGTGACTTGTCTAACCTTGTGGGGGGAAACCCCCCTTAGGATTTGGTATTGTTGTGACAATTTGTGATATATGAGGGCCGTGTATGCGAGGTGACGAGTGTGTACACAGGCTAAATGTTGAAATTCCGATTTTATCTAAGTAGTTTCCTTTTTTATGCCTTAACTGAGTTACTTTAGCATGTATAGTCATCATGTTTAGCCTAGTTTCACATGTCTGCTTGTCTTATCTCTCATTTGCAACTTGTACCACATGCTTAGTTGAATTACATGTTTTCTTGATTCCATATTCCTTATTTAATTGTGGAATTCTTTACTTGAAATTGCTATCCTTGAAATATTATCGTTTCAGTTATTATGTTTTGGTTTTCGTGAATTATTGTTGAGACGATTATTTGGTTGTTGCATGAGGTTTCTATCGTGCGATTGTTATTATTTTCATGAAGACGACCAGCTAGGAGCCCGCTCGGGCTCAGTATACCTAAGCAGGCTTCTGGCGAAGGAGCCAAAGCCAAACAAAGAAAGATATCAGCCATACACCGAAGACAGAAGTAATGCCCTGAGGCACAACCAACCTCGTAGCGATAGAAGGATAGACCGATGATATAATCCTCGAGGACTCATCAACAGAGTCAGATTCGATAAGAGCGTTAAGCCGACAGAGGCAACTCACTTATCACAATACAACTTCAATGTCGATGTATCAGACATCGTGCTCGCCATCAGTAAAATCAGAGATGCCAGATGGCCCAGGCTTGTAAAATCGGATCCTTCACAAAGGAACCATAACTTAGTGTGCGAATTCCACAACACGCATGGCCACAGGATCGAGGATTGCCACCAACTTCGAGAAGAGGTAGCCCGACTACTTAACAAAGGTCACCTCCGGGAATTCCTCATTTACCGAGACAAAAATCAGTTCCGAGAAAGAAAGGCGGCTAAGAAGAACGAAACAAATGAGCCACAGCATGTCATCCACATGATTTTGGGAGGCATCGATGCCCCACAGGAACCCGTATGAGAAGGACAAAAATATCCATCACCAGGGAAAAGTGAACCCGAGGGTATATACCCAAGGACGACCTCAAATTCAGCGAAGAGGAAACCGAGACCTTGTCTCAACCCCACAATGATGCATTAGTAATTTCTTTCCTTGTGAATACATTTCAAATAAAATGTCCACTCGTGGATCCAGGAAGCTCGGCCAACATTATCAGGTCGCGGGTGATAGAGTAGCTCGGACTGCTTGACCAAATCGTTCCCGCCACTTGAGTCCTCAACAGATTCAACATGGAAAGTGAAACAACTATAGGAGAAATCACCCTCCCAGTCAATGTGTCCGGCACAACATAAAACGTCAAATTCCATGTCATCGAAGGAGACATGAGGTACAACACCTTGTTCGGATGGCCGTGGATACACTGCAGGAGAGTAGTACCATCCACCCTCCACCAAATGATGAAATTCCCTACAAAGGATGGGGTTAAAATCGTCTACGGGGAATAGCATGCGGTGCGAGAAATGTTTGATCTTCTACTGGCATCGGTTGTGAACGTCCGACTAGGTCACAGTGGGATACTCGACCAAATTCTATTTCAACTACTTTGAAGCCATCGAGCTTCGTTCATTCAAACCTTGAGTGAAGGCCTGCATTGCCCAATCATCGAATACCGGTGGTAGTTCCATTCGCTCCATTTGGAAGCGTGATACGAACTCCCACAGCATTTCGTTCTCCCTTTTCTTGATCTTGAACATGTCAGATTTCCTTGTTGCTACTTTGATGGCACCGGCATTTGCCTTTATGAAGGAAGCTTCTAGCATGGCAAATAAGTCTATGGAGTTAGGAGCTAGGTTGTGATACCACATCATGGCCCCCTTCGAGAGCATTTCCCCGAACTTCTTTTTGTACGCAGTACACGATGTGGCTCCGGAACCAATACCCCCACCCACAAAGAAGCCAAAGGGTAATAAAATTACATCTCTAGTTAAGCCCAATTAAACAAAACAAAGGATCGTACCGCGTCCTTATCACAAATAACCGAGACATATCAGACCTCGAAACATCACAAGCACATCCCATACTAAGGTATAACCCTCTTCCTTTTCATTTCATATTTCACACTAACTCTTATGCAGGCGCCCGACCGAAACAGTCAAAGTGCCAACCCAACTCGAAGACCTTAAGGTTTTAAAGCATCCGTTGCACTCTTTTCCTTCGACCGAGTTTTTATCCCGAAAAAGGTTTTTACCGGCAAGGTTTTTAATGAGGCGACATTTAATGATACCTAAATAAGACTCAACAAATATTCGAGGCTTCTTTTGCAATCAACCTCAAACACTGGAAGCATCCCCTCCGAAGGACACCCATTCGGAAAAGCCAAGAAACGCCAAATGGGTTCCCAATAGGAAATTGATGTACCGGGCCAAATGGTCGAATGAACCTGTCTGTATAGCCGGCGCCCCAACGGCGAAAACATGTACACTTGTACCAAATAATTGAAGAATATCTTTTGTCAAATCATCTCACACTCCAAAAGAAGCTCGGCACCTTTGCAAAAATCACTCCTCCGCCGAAAATGTCTCGAACACTCGGGGACTGGCATTAACAATTCAACACCTGAATGACCTCCGGGCCGGGACTCCAAGCTCAGAAACCCTGAACGAGGAAACATGAAAATCACGAAACATCTCCAAGGCCGAAAGTACCCCGAATACTCGGGTACTGGCGTCAAAGTCTCAAAAAACACACGACCTCAGGGTTGGGATCTCCGAAATTGTAAGCCCTCAATGAGGCAATACAAAGTTTACAAGTAACGACTTCTGATCCAAGATTCCCTTTGATGACTCGGGGACTATAATCAATCAACATTAACTAAAAACATGAGGCCATGAGCGGTCATACTCGGTCTTGTAAGACCTACATAAGCAACAACAATATATGTAAGACCTCAAGCAAGTCATGAACAATACTTGTACCAAGTATCCAAAATTGTAAGACCTCAAAGGCATGTAAAACTTGTAAGACATTACTAAAGGCATAAACCCAATCTCAAAGTTTTGGGTATATATTGAACTTGTAAGACCCCTAAAAAGGTATACCCTCGATATAGATGCCAAAACTACTTTACTCGGGACTTACAGGCTCTGGCCAAACACAAATGACTCTGGTCACAAGACTGTACCAGCCGAACTAATGCGGCTCGGGACGCCCGACCGTCGCTACAAAATCACAGGCCTTCCATTACTTCGAATCTACTTCGAAACGAACCAGTTAAATAGGCTAACCTCGATACAAGCAAAAGAGCTTTGACCATGTCAGCTCCTAAACATCGGCTTCGAGATACTCAGCCTCCGAGCCAAACCTCTTGAGGTGCTCGATCATCGCCATATAACGACTCACAATCGAGGTTTTTTATTAAGCCGTCAAAGAGTCAGGCAAACACTATTTCAAAAAATCCTTATCGAGGGAAAAATAAAGCCCATATAAAAGGTCGCTTCAACCCAAAATGTAAGAGCCATTGTCAACAGCCTAATGAGCCTAAGGGCCACACATATAAAAGGTCGCTTCGACCTAAGGTGTAAGAGCCACTGTCGCCAGCCCGCACAAATACAAAACTTGAGGGTCGAATGAGCTCAAATTGAAACCCGATTCGGAGACTGAATCCAAAATAGTTAACTAAATATGCCTAAGAGCGAAGCGTAAGAGCCATTGTCGCCAACCTAATGAGCCTCAGGGCCACAAACATAAAAGGTCGCTTCGACCCAAGGCGTAAGAGCCAATGTCACCAGCCCGCACAAATACAAAACTTGAGGGTTGAATAAGCTCCTGTTTAAACCCGACTCGGAGACTGAACCCAAAATAGTTAACTAAAAAGGTCGTATCGACTAAACACATAAGAGCCTACGGGCCAGCCTAATGAGCCCCAGGGCCGTATCACGAATCCAAGGATTCCTACCAACTCAAAGACCAGTTCACCTAGCCAAATTTGAGACAGAAAGAGATACAAAAGAAATAAAGCCGCAAGGTTTTCTTTTATACACATATACAAAAAAACGCAACCTCCATCTACAAACATGCTTTAAAAATGCTATATACAGATGGCGAAATCTACGCCCACTGGGAGCTACGGCCTGCCGGCCTTATCTTTGCTTTCTTCAGTGTCGGGCAAAAGTAACCGAGCATCACACTCATCCGCCCTCGCTCGCTCCAACTCTTCCAACAGCGCGAAACACCTGCACGGATCTCCTCGAGGGTCTTTCTTCGAGATTTGCAACGAGCATATTCTTCAATCCTCTCTTCGCGGTCAAGGATCCTTCTCAACTCAGCTTGAGCATCGCTAGCATCTTTAAATAGATCGTCATCTCCTGGTCAGCCATAGTTCGGCTCATTATAGCTTTAGACCAGGCATCAATGATCTTAGCCCTGACCTTCGAAAGCTCGTACTCGAACTTCGTAATCTTATCCATTTGAACCAAAGCGTTATCATGAGCTAAGCAAAGTTTAGCCTCAAAAGCGGGAACTTTAGCCAGAGCACCCTTCCCCTCTAAAGCATGAGCCTCCGCCCGAGGTTTGAGCTCATCGTGTTCATGCTTGGCTCGGCCAGCTTCATCCCCAAGACGCTCCAGGGCCTCTGTCTTCTTATGCAACTAAAATAAATGAAGTGTTAGCCTCAGAAGCTAGAAGGCAGAATGCATGCTCACCCGAAACAAGAAATTACTTGCTCCTTCAAATATCTCTCATAATTCAAGCTCCAGCTCACCTCATACTGCAAGTGTACCAACTCGACTTCCTTTTCATCGCAAAGGAGCCTAAGGTATCTCTCCTCAGCAAGAGCTTTCCGTAACCTGGTTTCATAATGAAGTAACCCGGACTTAAGCTTGTCAAAGGCCTGCAAAAGAAAACCCAATAAGGAAGGGAAGACGCGAATCTTGAAAGGCCTATGCTGAAACTTACCACGAAGTGAAGCTGCTGGGCTTCCTCAAAGGCCGAGCGCACATCTGGCAACCCAGTTCTCCCAGCTCTAAAAGGGTCGACTTCGATCGAGGCACGGTCGCTCGGTTTATGCAACCCCAAGTTTCTAGTATCCCTCGAAGTAATGTCAACGGAAAAAGAAGGAGACAGCAATGGAGAAATTGTCTTCCCAGAACTAGGAACCACAGATGCGGTAGGCTTGGATGATGCTTCTACTCCGAAGCCCCGGTCTCGTTTCGCCTTGCTTTGAGAACCATCGCTCTGTAAAAGCATTTTTGCTTATTCTTGTCATTCTTTAGCCGGAAGCCGGCATCCCTTCCCGCTCTCCAGAGGAGCACGGCCTCGCCTTGGAAGGCTCTCCGATGCCTACAACAGCAAGATTAATACGCATAAAGGGAAAATGCCTCTCCATACGAGGGAATGGAAAGGAAAAATAGCATAACACACACCATGATGGTTTGCTTCCCATCTACCCCAGGACAAAGCTCGCCATTTACGCTCATCATAGGTCGAGTGGGTCGCCAACTTCCGAACACAATCCGGCAAATTAGGAACGCTGCCCAATGCCCATAAAATCGTTGTAGAAAATGAAAAGAAGGGACGGTTACGAAACCAACTTTCGGCATAGACAAAACTCAGAAGGCACGAAATGCCCCACTTACGTGTATAATTCCATTCCTCAAGGAATGGCATAAGCTCCACGGGGATAATGTCAGCGGTCCGCACTCGAACGAAGTGACTCATCTACTCCCGATTTCCATCTTCCTTATAATCAACAACGAAGGGTGTGGTCGATCGACATCGCAAGGTTAGCATACCTCGATAGTGAAAGGGCCAGTACAGCCTAACAAGATGACTGAGTGTAAGTTAAAGCCACACCTTATCCGCAAAAAATCTCATCATCAACACTGTTCGCCAAAATAACGGGTGGTTCTGCGCCAAGGTAATCTGATACTTTAAAAAGAAGTCGAGCACAACTCTATCAAGGGGGCGCAGTGTGAAAGGATACGTGTACACATTCAAAAATCCATCGGCATGGAATGCCCTCATCCTGGGAAAATGTCTGTAACACTACTTTCTCCCCCCATCCGCAGTCTTTTCTCACTAAATTTAAGGTGATTTTCTCCTGTCAAAGAAGTAATCTTCAAGGTATACTCTCGTTGGTCCTGAATGCTGGAGGCGAAACTCTCCCCTCTCTGTCAGGCAGAATCCGATGTAGCAACCATGGCTATAGCACAATCAGAGAACTAAAGCAGGAATCTATGCAAGTGCGTTAGCACTGAAATAATGGGAGGCTTAATGCAGGAAAAGAAGGTCAACCACTTAAAATGATGGGATCTTCAAAAGAGCAGAGACAACCCTATATATATATATATATGGAAGAAACGGCGACGATCCGCCTGCCTCAAAGCCGATTAGAAACACTGATCGATGTCACCAAATCGCCTCAACAACTTGGTAACCATATCGTACATTAGGCGATCCATGTAAATGTTTCGAGAGCGGAAATCCTTGTATCGCCGCAGATCCAGAGGTGGTACCCGACCTCGAAGACCTCCATTAAAAAAGAAGTTAGCTCTCAAGGAGCTAGTGGCACCATAGTCAATTCCGAGGTAGTACCCAACCTCGAGGACCTCCATTAAAAAGAAGTTAGCTCTCTAGGAGCCAGCGGCATCATCGCCAGTTTCGATGTGGTACCCGAACTCGAGGACCTCCAGCAAGGAGAGGTTAGGCTCTAAGAAGCCAATAACATCATTGCCAGTCCCGAGGTGGTACCCGACATCGAGGACCTTCGTTAAAAAGAAGTTAGGCTCTAAAAGGACAACGGCATCATCGCTAGTCCCGAGGTGGTACCCGACCTCAAGGACCCACATCAGAAAAAGGTTAGGCTACAAGAAGACAATAGTATCATCGCCAATCCCTAGGTGGTACCCGACCTCGAGAACCTTCATCAAAAAAGAGTTAGGCTTCAAGGAAATAAGCACTTAAACTCCACCCGTACGGGCTTGGCCTCGGGGTACCATCTGAGTTCGGACAAACCCTCTTCCAGGATCTATCTATAGCGCCTTAAGTCTATCTACACTAAGTTCAAAGCAAGTTTCCAGGTGGTCCGGATTTGAACGAACCTCCACTTGGGGACTGCCCTTGAAAGTTAAATGGCAGTCCTTATCCACGGGCCTCCGAGCAAATTTCCGTCAAAGGTTACTGCGGAGCCTAAGTGATAAATCACGGTTTCAAGGCTTGAAGCATTACTTTCACTCGACTCGAAGTAAGGGTCCTGATGACCCGAGTTTATCGGTCCAATCCAGGCTCCATCCAAGGAACGATGAAGGACTCCACGCGAAGCCATACTAATAAATTAAAAATCAGGAAAAAACACTCACATCTAGGCTCGATATTGGCACCAACCGGTAGAATCACACATTCAGAGTCTCCATAAGTGCAGATGAAAGGAAATATAACAAGCATCGAACACAAAATTGAAGAAACACTTTCACATTTATAAAATTTTGATTACAAAAGCCCATGAAGGGTCCTTACATATGATTACAAAAGCCCACAAGGGGTCCTTACACGGAAACAAAGAAGCAAGAAGGTACACATATAGTAAAATCCTAGAGCCTAGCCTACTCTCAAAGGTGCTTCCTTGGCAGCATCACCTCCTCGGGCACGCATCCTTGGTGAAAACATCTTTGATCGCCACCTCCTCTAGGGTTTTGTCTCGATCCTCCAGAATAATATCTCTGAGGGCGAAGATGAAGAAGAGGAAAAGGTGAAGATGAAGAAGAGGAAAGTGATACAGAAGAAGCATAAAAAAGAGACATAGCCCGCCGAAGCCAGAGGTTGAAGATTCGGCGGGCATCTACCCTACTTGCACGGTGGCTATGGGTCCACCTTCCGAGGCATTGTGCCATGCAAGTCTAATGGTCGGTGGTGCCATTTTTTCCATTGGAAAACCAAGGGGACGAAATGCCACACCAGGCGAGGGTAGGAGAGTGAGCAGCGATGTATAGTCCGAACGCTCTCCCGAACAGCAGTGTAGAGTCCAAATATCCTCCTAAGTCAGAAGAAGTCAGCCCCACTACCTCATCAATTCGAACCAACAACGACAGCAGTAACAATCGTAACAACAACAACAACAACGATAAGACAGTATAATCTCGTTTGGTAAAGAACAGCCTAGGCAAAAGGACATGGTGTGGCTGATGAGAACGTCTCCATAAGACCTTAAGGCCATAGACCCCAAACATGGTGGGTAGCAATAGAGGAGAATAGTGGGAAGAAAGGAACTGAAAGGTGTTGAAAGGCACTTGGATAAAGAAATAGTACCGGAAGGCCCCCATTTATAGGGGTGATGGGATGGCCAACAACGCCATCAATGCCTTTGAAAGACGGATCGGCAGGTGCAATCAATGCGCCATTGGAAATTGGATCGACGATGATACAGTCGCTTTGAGAAATGGGAATTGACAGTGCATTGAATGATGCTGAAAAGACAAGTCCATGGGAAGTTTCGGTAATCACGGAGGCTTGCGTCATCGGTATGACATCATTGCGGGAAGTTCGAAGAGTCGTATGTCAAAATCATTTCTTATCGCTCCTCTCTAAGAAACGCGGGGACTATCTGTGTACGGTAAAATCGAAGGGTCCAATTCCTCGTCATCGAAGCACCTCAGAAGATCATTTCGAAGCATCGAGGCTACAAGGCTATGGTCGAGTTTCCTCCTTCGAGGTTCATCGACGCCCGACCTTAGGACAATGTTGATCATGACTATGGTAGAAATGGGTAGTTCCTAAGGCACGTGGCTAGGACTAACAGAGCCTAGTGGGCTATTCTAAACCCGAATCAGGGTGTCATCTAGCTGTCCCATCTTCGCTTCTTTGTCATTAATGTATTTTGTACTATATTGGGATTCCTCTCCTATATAAAGGGGATCCTTGTAACTTTTTAAGCTCTGTTGTTGCTTAAGTTGCTCCACACAAAATATACTAAAATATTCTCTTTGTTCTCTAACATATTCTCTTGATATTATTATTTTCATTTATTATCTTCATTATTGTTCATTATTTATTGCTTATCATTGGTCATAAAGAGCCTTCGTTGATTTTACTATAGTTTTTATCCATAATACGACACCTTTGATAGCTCATAGCCGAGCTCCAAAATTGACCTCGAGGCCCCCTGAATCAAAAAACTCGAGGCTTCGATAATTAACCTACCAGTTTGATTATCACCCTACCCTTAACTCACATTTCGTTTCTAAGTCTCACACATAGCATCAACTGCTTAACAACTATCATAAAAATAGATCATGTATTTTTAGAGTTCCATAATCAAATTTAATTGTTATTACCATTTTTACGGTAAACAATATTGTAACTTATGAGACTAGGACAATGCACATAAATTCAAGAATATGAACTTCTCTTTATGCCTTGTTATCAAACACATGTAGTTATTGGATCATGCCAAAATGAAGGAAAGGCTTAGCCTTATCATACCTGAGCCGGTTCTCTGGATAATCCTTCTAACACACAACAATTGCGATAAAACTCGTGACGACAAGATTGGAGTAGGGAAAAATCCGTATGATATTCTTGAGAAAGATTATACCGGGCTTCTTTAGAGTCACATTGCTAAGATGCTTAAGGATTTTTTTTGCTTGAATTCTTGAATTCTTGCGTGAATCTCTATTGCCTAACAATTTGATGTAAGACCTTTCTTTTGAATTTGATAAGTTTTGATCTTTAAATGGTATGACTAAGCCATATACTACTTAAATGTGCCACATTTTCGCTCATAGTATAAAAGTCATAACTTGGACAAGATTTTGCTGCCACGTTAGCTTTCTTTAGTCTTTATCCAAAGACCTTAATTAACCATCCACCACACCTTAATCAACTTATTAATTCCCTAATAGTCCAATATTTAACCAATTACCCACATAATTAAAAATTATTTCAAATTACTTAATATATCACGCACTTTTAACACACTTTATACACCTTATAATCATGATCATGTGGTACCTTGTATGGCACTAGTCCATAAATACCGGATATTATAGTTTGGACCATATTTTATCTCAAATTTCCAAATTTCGATGAAACTCATCTTCTTCGATTTGCTTACCTTCTCACCTTCATGAATTTACTTATCACTTGTTTGAAATAATGTAATACTTATAATCCCAAAATATTTTCATTCTCGAACTTATGTCGCTTAACTTAGAATAAATCTTTAACGTACGAAAAATGCGGGATGTAACATCTCATTTCCGAGCTTATATCAATTTACTTATGGCGTACTTCCACGTACAAAAACATGGGGTGTAACATCGACTAAGTTCGTAATGTGTTTTGGGACATGTTGGTATAATTGGTTGAGGTCCCGAGGGCCTCGGGTGGATTCCGGATGGCAAATGAATTGATTTTTGACTTGAAAGAGGAGCTGAAGGGGATTCTGGTTGCTGGAGTAACCGCTTCTGGGGAAGCTTCATCGCAGAAGCGGCCCCACATAAGCGAGGCAGTGAACTGCAAAAGCAATAGAGAGTGAATGGACCATCCACACCTGCGTGATCGCAGATGCAGTCTTGTCAACGAAGAAGAAACCTAGGGTAGCTGGGGGCTTTCCCATAGAAGCAAAATCGGTGCCACACTTGCGGAACCGCAGAAGCTGTCCAGTGACCGCAGGTGTGAGGATCGCTGGGCAGAGGAGGATTTTATAAACGGGACTTGGCCCTTTTTTCTCCCATTTTCATTTGGTTTGGGCGATTTTGGAGAGCATCAAGGGGAGATTTTCTTCAAGCAGCAGAAGGTACGTGATTCCCACTCAATAAAAGTTAAATACATGGTATGTATAAGGATTTAAGCATGGAACTTTGTAGAAATTGTGGGGTTTTTGGTAGAAAACCTAAAATTTAGCATTTTGGATTTTGACCATGAATTTGGGCATAAAATTGAGAATAAATTATATATGCAGTTCGTGAGGTTATGGTTAAAGTTTATCTTCAAAAATTTCGGAATCTAGGCACGTGAGCCCGAGGGTGATTTTTATCGACTTTTCGAACAGAGTTGGAAATTGATGTAAATAGAATTATAATGAGTATTAGAGTATATATTTATGGATTTGCTCATTTATTGGCTAGTTTTGGAGCGTTGGGCATCGGTTTGAGTTGTCAGGAGGGCTTGGGAGCCGATTATGGAATTTTGGATTGAAGTAAGTCTCCTTTCTAACCTTGTAAGAGGAAATTAACCTCATAGGTGAAATAATCCAATGTGTGCTTCTATATGTGGGGGCTACGTATGCACGAGGTGACGAGAGTCCGTGCGTGGCTACTATTATGCTTAAGTCCGGGTAGTCTAGGGCACAGAAGCATGCTATACTTGCAATATTTGAAACCTGATTGTCAATTTAAATTGCTTAAATCATATCGAACTTGGTAAATAAATTTCTAAAAGGTTAAACTTCATTTTCTTAACCGTTAAAAGAGGATTGACATTTCTTTAGGTAATTGCTCCTTGATGAATTCTTGATTAAGTGTTTGATTGTGTTTCCTTTCTTTTTGGAATGAGTCGAACGCCTTGGCAGATTAAATAGATATATCTATGGTTTGCGCCATTCGACCCTCCAGCAGTGCACAGTTTAAATATTATGTTGGATCGGGTCGTACGACCTACGCATGATTACGCATGACTTAATTGATTGTCTTGTAATTATTGATGATTGATTTGGCCTTATTGTTCGGAGATTTACATTGTTAAAATAAGAAAATAAATTTGGAAATCTCTTAATAACAAAAGAATTGTTTACATACTTTATGTTATTGAGTTTACAGTCGTCTTATAAAACCCATGTGTAATGAACTGATAAGTCGTTCTAAGCAATTGTACTTCGCTCGGTAGTTATCGGGCATGAGTAGCTTCATATGATGTATTATGACTTCTGTGAATTGTCGGTTTTGGTTTCAGGTTATTCGGAATTAATTTGGAAAAATAATTTTCAGCTCAAAGCTTTAAATTTGAAAGGTTTTACCAAGTTTGAATTTTTAGTATTTGACCTCGGATTGGATTTCTGATGGTTCTGTTAGCTCCGTTGGGTGATTTTGAACTTAGGAGCGCATTTGGATTGTGATTTGGAAGTCTGTAGTAGAATTTGGCTTGAAATGGCGAAAGTTCGAATTTTGGAAAGTTTGATCAGAGTTGACTTTTTGATATCGAGGTCGAATTCCAATTCCTGAAGTTGGAGCAGGTCCATAATGTCAAATGTGAATCAAAATTTGAGGTCAATCGGACATGATTTAATAGGTTTCAGCATCGGTTGTGGAAGTTTGAAGTTTCAAGTTCATTGATTTCGAATTGAGGTATGATTCGTCGTTTAGATGTTGTTATGTGTGTTTTGAGGCCTTGAGTAGGTCTGTGTGATGATATGGGACTTTTAGCATGTTCGAACGGGGTCCTGAAGAACTCGGGTGAGTTTCGGATAGGTTTTGATTGTGTCGCGCTCGTTTTTGATGTTTCGACGCAGTTTATTCAAGCATAAATGATATGACATTACATATAATCTCCAATTTCTGTTTTTATTAAATAATTAAATACGTATAATAATTACGGTGCCATAGCAAAAAAAAATCATCGAATATTGACATCGTATGAGGGAGTTATGCTCATTTTAGTGTCGGAGAAGAGAGGTGGTGCTGGTGTTTTCACAGATGCGAAGTTGGGTCCGCATATGTGGCCCCAGGTGCGAATGATGGTCTACAAAAGTGGAAATGACAGCTAGAAATGCGCAGGTGCGGAGTTTTTATCGCAAAAGCGGTGTATAAAAAGATCAGACTGTGTTCTTTTGGTATTTTGAGCATATCTTGAGTTCTAGAGCTCCGATTGAGGTGATTTTTAATGTGTTCTTCTCGTATTTTTATGGGGTTCAGTATCTAACTATAATATTTTGTATTTTGATATGATTACAGAAGTTTATTTTGAATTAACCCATACTTTAATTGGAAAATTTGGGATTTTTATCAAAAAACTTTTCTAAAGTGAGTAATTGAGTTTTAAACATCTATTCGGAGTAAATTAGATGAAATTAGTATAGTTGAACTCATAATTGAATGGGTTGCTGGATTTTGTGAGTTTTGTAGGGTTTCGAGGTGCAGACCCGAGTTGGGCTTTTGGCCGATTTTGGGCTTTTGATTAAAGATTCGACCTTTTTCAATTGGGATTGGTTCAATTAGCATTGTTTGATGTATTTGAGTTGTTTTTGGTTAGTTTCGAGCCGTTCGGAGATTGGAACGCGCGAGATGGAATTTCTGAAGCATCGTTTGGCTTGCTCGGTATTGGAATTGGCTTGTTCGAGGTAAGTAACTCTTCTAAACTTAGTGCTGAGGGTGTGAAATACTAAATTATGTGCTATGTAATCGGTGTTGAGGTGACACACACGCTAGGTGACGGGCTTGTGGGCATGCACCATGTGAATTGTGACTCTGTTACTTCTGTGGTACTGTGTAGTTACCTGACCTTACCTGTAATCATGAAATTTCTACGTACTTGAGCTATTGAGTTGTGATCAATGTTAGACACCATGTCTAGGCTACATGCTTATCATGTGGAGACCTACTGAGGTCATTTCTGTTGTTAAGTTATCTGCTTTCATTATTTTATATACACATTAATATACATATCATATATTAGCCTCTGCATTTATTTATTGATACATCACATCATCACATTCAAGCTAGTTTCATGACATTGTGAGCCCGAGAGAGTGAGAGACTGGAGAGATTGATGACTGAGTGAGGTTAAGGACCTGATGGTGAGGATATCGATACTATAGCACGTGAGTTGTCCGTGCGGATTCTGATATTGATACTTTAGCATGTGAGTTAATATTTATACTATGGTGCGTGAGTTGTCCGCACAGATTATAGTGCTTGGAATGTAGGAGCCCCTCCGAAGTCTGTACACACCCCAAGTGAGCGCGGTTGATTATATTGAGGGAAGGATCTTTCCTAGACATGGATCTTGCCCGAAGCATTTATATACCTGGAGATGGATGTTCTCCATGGGCCTGGATTGGCCTTACTTGGTACTGAGTGATTGATGGTCAGTGATATATATATTCTAGGATGGATCTTCCCTGGGCCAAATAGGCCATATACAGTACCGAATGGTTGATAATGATGAGTGGAAAGTGTGAGACAGTACGATTGAGTACTCTGAGAGTGTGAGTACATGATTCATCTCTGAGATATATGGCATTGGCATGCACACATGACATACAAGCATAAAGGTGCATTTTTCATCATGGTGTACGGTATCACGTCATTCATGACTTTTTACACACATTGATATGTGGGCATAGAAAGGTATTTCATACATGCTATCTGGAAAGAAAATGAAATATCTTACTTATTGTGAAAAGTTTTTTTTTTGAAAAATTACAGTGATCAAACTATCTCATATTTTTCAACGATTCAGTAAAAGATTTGAATGTTCACATATATTCTTGAAAAAGCAGAACTATTTTCAAAAAAATTGTGAAAAATCTGAGCATTTTATCTCTGAGTTACTTCCTTATTTATATGCTCTACGTTGTTATGAACTGTTGTTGGTTATCGGTGTTGGACCCGACCTATGTTCCAGCTCGTCACTATTTTCAACCTAAGGTTAGGTTTGTTACTTACCAGTATATGGGGTCGGTTGTACTGAAATACACTTCTGCACATTGCATGGAGATGTTGGTTGCTATTGTCGTTGTGTTCGGTGGTTGCTAGATTTGAAGATGTATTTGTGTTATGGTTGTAGTTTCCTCTTCTTCATGGTAGTCGTAGATTTATAAAACTCTATTTATGTACATTTCAAATAGAAGATGTATTCACTTCATATCAGCTTTGTAAATTCTATTCTTATAAGCTCATGATTTGTACTACCAGTCCTTGGGAAAGGTATAAGATTTAGATAATTCATTTGTTTAATCGTCTTTTTAATATTATTAAAATTGGATAGTTATTAGTTGGCTTACCTGACAGGTTGGGTTAGGTGCCATCACGACTAGTGGATTTTGGGTTGTGACGGTTTAGTATCAGAGCTCTAGATTTATAGGTTCTACAAGTCATGAGCAAATGTCTAGTAGAGTCTTCCGGATCAGTATGATGACGTCCATACCTATCTTCGAGAGGAAATAGAGCATTTAGGATATACTTCCCATCTTTCTTTCCTTATCGTGCGGTATTGATTCAGCTTGAAGCTTAATCCTTTGAATTCCTTCCACGCATTTGTATGTGCACTTGAGCGCTCGGTATTAACTGTGCATCGATGGCTTGTGATTCTCTGGATGAGGTGCGAGATGTGATTTCTGTGTGTTGATGATGGGCTAGTCTGGAG
The DNA here is from genome assembly GCF_000393655.2 of Nicotiana sylvestris. NCBI lineage: Eukaryota > Viridiplantae > Streptophyta > Magnoliopsida > Solanales > Solanaceae > Nicotiana > Nicotiana sylvestris. The sequence continues at coordinate 71,953,615 of NC_091058.1, forward strand.
GACCTGAGGAAGGATTTTGACTGTAGCTTGAGCACAGAGGTGTTGATTGTGTGAGCACGTACTTTCGGATTTATATGTCCGGTAGTGTCCCCATTAGTGGAATTTGTGGCTGGATGGCTATGTGATGAGTATGATGTGACTACGAGATGTATTCATATGGTTTGAATGTGATGAGAAGGGTTTTCTTGAGGTGTAAAAAGAACTATTAGGTGCTTGATTTCCATCTTGATTTGACATATAGTCTCGAGTTATGGGTGTGTTGAAGGATCTTTTCATGTTGTTTAGTTGAGGAGTGAAGTAGATTTTCATGCCATGATATAAGTTCAGACTCGGGAAGATTAAGTGATTGTGTAATAGTTATGAATGTGGAAGGGTATAAAGAGATGTTAGTTTGAGGCGAAGCAGGTGGGTTATCTCCTGCAGGGTGTCCTAAGGTTTGTGTGATACCTATGTTGTTTTGTAGCGAGTTCTCTTTTACTAGTGAATTATATACTTTGCAATTTGAGTTTGGATCATTTATGAGAGTTGACTTGACTGTTCCAAGGGTGAATGCGAGATTTGCAGATGATTTGAGATATTAGAGAGTTTGTGTTACATAAGCTTATGAAAGATTTAGTTGAATTTCAATGCGGGATTTTGGGCAGCAACAGAGTATGGGTATTATAAGTTATCAAATGCTTTATTCCTTGGCTTTGAGCCAATTGAAGGAGTCTGTTATCGACTGTTTGATTGCGCGGTTATGTGTTATATTGGTTTCAGTTTGAGGTACTAGTGAATCAGTTATGGCTTATAGAAGTTGAGATCGAGGATGACTCAAGTAAGGGAATTTCTGGATATGGGTTGTATTACACTCTATGGGTATATGAAAATCATGGAATGATTGAGTGGTTATTCCTAAAGGATGTAGTGATCATGGAGTAGAAATTTGCTAGGTTGCTTTGAGGTGTGAATTACTTCTTAGGGTGTTGGAGTGCAAATGGGGCATAGATCGTTCGGTCCAATTGGGCGGTGCTATTGAGATTCGAGTAGAGTGGATGGATCTCGAGAATGGTTCTAATGAATTTAAGATTCATACATGGCAATTGAGAATGTTGCAGATTTGTATATGGCTAGAAGTTGAGAGCTACATTGGATGGTGTCGAGACTCGTAGTATTTCTATATCATTATGGATTCTACATTCAGTATCAGGAAGATAAGATGAACAACTTTAAATTCACAGAAGGTCTCTTCAGAGCGAGTATCTCTATTGTGGTACTTTTGGGGTGCTTAAGAGAGCATTCAGTAGCTTATGAGCCTTACGGCAGTGTGGTTTTATGCTAGGTTCTCGTATGGTGAGTCTTGTTTGAGGATTGTGGTATTATGGTGAGGAGAAGTATCAATTTAAAGGTAATTCATAAGGAACTCGTAGAAATAGGACAGTTTGGTAGTAGGTTGGATCGGTATGGTAATGGATATGATCGGTTCTTTAGGTGCTTATGATGTGGTAGGTTTCTACAAGTGTTTCGTGGCAATGCTCTTGGGTTTTTGGTGACCGGCATGGCTTGGTTGAGTTAGAGAGATTTTGTTCTGATGGCTTAATCATGTGCAAATGGATTTCGAAGAGATCTCAATAGTTTCTACCACGGGTCGAGGAGCATATTTCCTACTGGGTGAGGAGCATGTGATGTATAGTGATTATCTCCGGATGAATTCAAATGGAAAGTTCTTGGATAATTGAGTATGTAGTTGCTTGTGACTCGGAGTAGATTATAAAGTTCTCGTATTTTTCATATGATGGTATGGTATATGCGGTGTGTTGTATGGGATCAAGATTTAGATGTGCAAGGTCACGATTTAGTTTTGAAGGGAAGGACATAAATTCTTAGGCAGCATGGACGGTTTCAGATGACTAGGTAAATGACATTATTATTTGGTATGGCTTGAAGAGAGTATACATTTTAGAAGGGGCAATGTGGTTTCATTTATGGATGCTTCATTAGTATTGCGGCAATCTCCTAGTTGATTGACTGCTGATATTCAAATTTTGCTATGTGGCACAGAAGAATTTTAGAAGTATTCCTCACGGGATGATCGTGTATGAGAAATGTGTTAGACATTCGGTTGGTGGAGTTGGGATTGGATATGGTGATTCTTGTTCTCTATGGATTTGGAGACTGGGAGTTCTCATGAGTAGATTATTTCATGGTTATGGATTGTCAAGTTGCGGCTGAAGCTAGCCAGATGATAGTATGTGTTATGATTCAGTCAATGTGGACTTTCAGAGGGTTATTTATCTATTTATGGATGACTAGAGTTGATTTGGGGGTCCATTAGTTGGCTTCATACTGCTATTATTGAGGGATGCGCCACTCGATTGTTGTTGAGCTTATTTGTGTTCTGAAATGATCTATGAGTTACTCTTCTATGCTGCGAGGAGTTGTGATTTGTTGGTTATATGCACATATGGTGCGGTTCTATTTGGGTCTTATAACGGAATTTGAGCGAGAAGAGTAGTGGGTATTGCTTGGTTGATGGTGTATTGGTTATGCTCTTTCAAGTTTTGTGTGGTGTTGTGTCATTTTCTTCTCCGTGGTTATGGTAATGCACTTTAGGTTCTTGATGTCAAATTTTGCGTGGTTATTGATTTTGAGCAGGGTGGCTCGAGGTATATAATATGGACCAGCGTTTAGATAGGTCACGCATTGTGGCGGAGTTATGTTGAGATATGACCCTTTCTGTTAGATTCGTGTGTTTTGGTTATATGATGTGTGATAGGTTCTTAGCATTGTGTTATGGCGGTACCTGTTGAGCTTGCGAGTCAGTTCTCTCATCTGAGTCATTTTCCATGATTGAGTACATTTAGAATGTTGCTTATTGGTGCACGGATTGCACGAGTTGTGGCATTAGATTGTATTGATATGTCATGTCACTAGAGTGGTCGTGCTGGAAGAGATGGGGTCATTGGACCTAGAATGAATACTATCGGAATTGATTACAGCATGGTTGGAAGAATAATATTGAAAGTTGGCATAGAAATTTTCTATAGTCCTTGTTGAAGGAGAGAGAGCTCCATGACTTGTTGATCCAACAAATGGTTATGCGTTTCTATGTATTTCTTTCATCATTGGCAGTATATGAAGGTGTTAGAACGAGGCTTTTTTGATTAAAGGTTTATTACCAGGATTGGTATGTGTTGAGCAGCTACTGTTATTAGAAATTATCGCTATGAGTATTTGAGTTGTGAGGTATATTATGTGATTACATGTTGGGTTACAGATATGGCTTGATACAACTTGTTTAGACTTATACAATGTGTAGATGCAAGATTCTGATTTTATACAAAATTCTAAATATTGGAAATTGGGTTCTAAGACTTATGGGCTAGGTTGGATTAAGAAATTTCACTCATGTTGTGTTATCAGACCTATATGGGATAGGGTGACGTGGGATCACCCCCGGGTATGTGCATGGTAAGGTTACACGGCGGTTTGATGGCTTTGAGAATAACTCTAGGAATGTTCGAGAACGTACGTAAGTTTAAGTGGGGGAAGATGTAATGACCCGACCTGTCATTCTGAGCAATTACACTTCGCTCGATAGTTTTCAGGCATAAGTAGCTCTGTATGATGTATTATGACTTATGTGAATCGTCGATTTTGGTTTCAAGTTATTCGAAATTGATTTGGAAGAATGATTCTCATCTAGAAGCTTTAAATTTGAAATGTTTGACCAAGTTAGACTTTATAGTATTTGACCTCGGATTGGATTTCTGATGGTTCTGTTAGCTCCATTAGGTGATTTTGAACTTAGGAGCTCGTCCGAATAGTGATTTGGAGATCCGTAGTAGAATTTAGCGTAAAATTGCAAAAGTTGGAATTTTGGAAAGTTTGACCGGGAGTGGACTTTTTGATATCGGGTTCGGATTCCGATTCCTGAAGTTGGAGCAGGTCCGTAATGTCAAATGTGACTTGTGTGCAAAATCTGAGGTCAATTTTCGACATTGGTTGTGGAAGTTTGAAGCTTCAAGTTCATTGATTTCGAATTGAGGTGTGATTCGTCGTTTCGATGTTGTTATGTGTGTTTTGAGGTCGCGAGTAGGTCCGTGTGATGATATGGGACTTGTTGGTATGTTCGAATGGGGTCCTGAGGGGTTGGGGTGAGTTTCGGATAGGTTTGAGTTGTGTTGCGCTCGTTTTTTATGTTTCGACGTCATTTCTTCAAGATTAAATGATACCACATTAATCAAATAAGCTCCAATTTCTATTTTGATTGAAGCATTAGATCCGTATCGTAATTACGGAGTCATAGTAAAAGAATTATCGAATTTGGACATCGTATGAGGCAGTTATGCTCATTTTAGTGTCGGATAAGAGAGCTGGTGCTTGTGTTTTCGCAGATGCGAAGTTGGGTCTCCACAAAAGCGGAAATGACAGCTGGAAATGTGTAGGTGCGGAGTTTTTATCGCAAAAGCGAAAATCTCTATGTATAAAAAGATCAGACTACGTTCTTTTGGTATTTTGAGCATATCTTGAGTTCTAGAGCTCCGATTGAGGTGATTTTTGCGGCATTCTTTTAGTCTTTTCATGGGGGTCAGTATATAACTACAATTTTTGTATTTTAATATGATTACAGAGGTTCATTTTTGAATTAATCCATACTTGGATTGAAGAATTGGGGATTTTTATCAAAAACTTTTCAAATGTGAGTAATTGACTTTTGAACATCTATTCGGAGTCCGAATTGGATGAAATTAGTATGATTGAACTCATAATTATATAGGTTATCGAATTTTGTGAGTTTTGTCAAGTTCCGAGGTGCGGGCCCGAGTTGGACTTTTTGACCGATTTTGGGTTTTGATTAGAGATTCGAACTTTTTTCGATTGGGATTGGTTCTTTTAGCATTGTTTGATATATTTGAGTTGTTTTTGGGTAGTTTCGAGTCGCTCGTAGGTCGAAACGCGCGAGATGGCATTTTTGAAGCATCGCTTGGCTAGCTCGATATTGGAATTGGATTGTTAGAAGTAAGTAACTCTTCTAAACTTAGTGCTGAGGGTATGAAACCCCAAATTATGTGCTATGTGATCGGTGTGGAGGTGATGCGCATGCTAGGTGATGGGCGTGCACTGTGTGAATTATGACTCTATTACTTTTGTGGTACTGTGTAGTTACCTGACCTTACCTGTAATCATAAAATTTCTACGTACTTGAGCTATTGAGTTATGATCCATGTTAGACACCATGTCTAGGCTACATGCTTATCCTGTTGGGACCCACTGAGGTCACTTCTGCTATTGAGTTATCTGCTTTCATTATTTTATATACTCAGTCATATGCATTCATATGCATATCATATATCAGCCAGTGTTGTTATTTATTGATACATCACATCATCATATTCGGTCTAGTTTCATGGCATTGTGAGCCCGAGAGAGAGAGAATGGAGAGATTGATCACTGAGTGTGGTAGAGGGCCTGATGGTGTGGATATTTATAATATAGCACTGAGTTGTTTGTGCAGATTCTGATATTGATACTTTAGCACGTGAGTTGTCTGTACAGCACGTGAGTTGTCCGTGCGGATTCTTATATTGATAGTATGGCATGTGAATTGTCTGTGCAGATTATAGCGCTTGGGATGTAGGAGCCCCTCAGGAGTCTGTACACACCCCCAGTGAGTGTGGTTGATTATATTGAGGGGTGGATCTTCCCTGGACATGGATCTTGTCCGAAGCATTTATATACCAGGAGATGGATCTTTTCCATGGGGCTGGATTGGCCTTCCTCGGTACTGAGTGATTGATGGTCAGTGATGTATATATTCCGGGATGGATCTTCCCTGGGCCAAATGGGCCATATACAGTACCGAGTGGTTGAGAATAATGAGTGAAAAGTGTGAGACAGTGAGATTGAGTACTCTGAGAGTGTGAGTACACGATTCATCTCTGAGATACATGGCATTGGCATGCACACATGACATACAGGCATAGATATGCATTTTTCTTCATGGTGTACATTATCATGTCATATCATGACTTTTTACATACATTGATATGTGGGCATAGAGAGATATTTCACACATGCTATCTGGAAAGAAAATGAAATATCTTACTTATTGTGGAAAGTTTTTATTTGTTGAAAAATTATAGTTATCAAACTATCTCATGTTTTTTGATGATTTTAGTAAAAGATTTAAATTTTCACTGATATTCTTAAAAAGCGGAACTGTTTTCAAAAAAACTATGAAAAAGCTGAGCATTTTATCTCTGGGTTACTTCCTTATTTGTATGCTCTACATTATTATGAACTACTGTTAGTTATTGGTGTTGGGCCCAACCTATGTTCCAGCTCGCCACTACTTTCAACCTAAGGTTAGGTTTGTTACTTACCAGTACATGGGGTCGGTTGTACTAATATTATACTTCTGCACATTGCATGTAGATGTTGGCTAATGTTGTTGTTGTGTTCGATTATTGCTGGATTTGAAGATGTATCCGCGTTCTGGTTGTAGCTGCATCTTGTTCATGGTAGTCGTAGATTTATAAAACTCTGTTTATGTACTTTTCAAGCAGAAGATGTATTCACTTCATATCAGCTTTGTAAATTTTATTCGTAGAAGCTCATGATTTGTACTACCAGTCCTTGGGAAAGGTATAAGATTTAGATAATTTATTTGTTTAATCGTCTTTTTAATATTATTAAAATTGGATAGTTATTAGTTGGCTTACCTAGCGGGTAGGGTTAGGTACCATCACGACTAGTGGATTTTAGGTCGTGATACCATGATTAATCATATTATTGTTGACCATAGTATGTGTCGGAGTCGACCTCTCGCAGAACTTCTTCGAGATTAGACTGGATACTTACTAGGTACGCGTTATTTTTGTAACTCATACTACACTTGTTGTACATTTTGTTGTACAGGCACACATATTGCTAGTGGCCTAGTGGGCGCATCAGCATCGTTGACACGGGGACTTAGGTGAGTTGCATCTTATGTACGATCCGCAGCCAGTAGAGTCTCCTTCAAAGTATTTGTATTTTCTTTTCTGTCCAAATTTGTAATCCGGACAGTTATTGTATTTTATTTTATTTCCTAGCAAATGCTCATGCACTTGTGATACCGGGTTCTAGGATAATTATGGGATATTTAGTATTGAAATTTGGAAACCGTTATTATTATTCTATAAAGTTCTTCTCTTACTAGTTAAATTTAAGGAAATTTATGATTTCAGAAATATTAAAATGAGAATTTATTTAACTATTTAGTGTTGGCTTGCCTGACAATGGTGTCCGGTGCCACCATGGCCTTTAACAGATTTTGGGTCATGACATTGGCAATACTACAAACATAAAGATTTAAAAGTGAAATGTCATATCAATCTTTTAATCTTTGAAAATAAAATTTATGGTGAATAAAATTATAAATAAAATTAAATATTCCAAACAAGAGATGAACTAATATTAAGATCTAAATCAACATAGAGTAAATTATTTTTATGTTAAAACTAAATAATTAAATCAATCTTTTAATTAATTATTTAGCAAGAGAATCCAATTCAATTAGTTTTTTACGTTCATCATATGAGTAAAATTCTTATTCAAGTAAAACAAATCTTAGGCTACATCAATTTATTCCATAAAAAGAGCGTTAGAACACAAAGTAAAAAGGTTAGTACATTATTAAGAATCAAAATGCTATACAAGTGTCTGAGGAAGCACAATCAAAGTTAATCCTAAATAAGAACAAGCTTTCCAGACTATATTATAAAGAGTCTACTCTGCTATAATGGGATTATTTTTTGTAGATGCCTCCGGCGGAATCGAAATAATATTTTTATGTCATGCATTACTTGCAAATATCATATCAAGAGGCATGACACTGTTAGCAATAATAGTAAGTGGTGTAACAACGACGATTTTATTGTGAGGCCACCCATTTTAGATTTGATATACCTCTTCAAACAATATAAATAAACATCATAAATATATCAAAGCAGATGTAACGATCCGACCGGTTGTTTTGAGATTTTGCACTTTACTCGTCAGTTCTCGGGCATGACCTACCCCGTGTGATGTATTATGACTTATGTAAATCGTTGGTTTTGGTTTTCAGGGTAATCAGAATGAATTTGGAAGAACAGTTCTCATTTGAAGCTTGAAATTTGAAAGGTTTCACCAAGATTTGACTTATTTGTATATGATCTCGAATTGGAATTTTTAGGATTTGGTTAGCTCTGTTAGGTGATTTGGGACTTAGGAGCATGATTGGAATGCATTTTGGAAATCCGTGGAAGGTTTAGGCTTGAATTGGCGAAATTGAGATTTTGGCGTTCTCCGATTGATAGGTGAGATTATGATATAGGGGTCAGAATGGATTTTCGGAAGTTGCACTTGTGACGTGTGTGCAAAGCTTCAGGTCATTCAGACGTGGTTTGGTTGGGTTTTTTATCAAAAGCGTAATACGGAAGATTTTGGAATTCTTAGGCTTGAATTCGATGCAATTCGGTGTTTTAATGTTGTTTTGAACATTCCGAAGGTTGGAACAAGTTTGAATGAGGTTATGGGATATGTTGGCATGTTTGGTTGAGGTCCCGAGGGCCTCGAGTGAGTTTCGGGTGGTCTATCGGACCATTTCATGTTGTGTGAAATTGCAAAAAAACAGCTGAAGGGTATTCTTCGAGTGTCGCGTTCGCGATGTTGCGATGTTTGATTCTCAGTGTTCGCGAGGCCTGTGTCGCGTTCGCATAGAGTAAGTAGAAACATGTGAGGTCCCAGCATTTTTGTTCTTTGCGTTCGCGTAAAGAGGTCACGTTCGCGATGGTTTGGAAAGCGGATACTTCGCGTTCGTGAGCCGTAGGTCGCATTCGTGTAAGGGAATTTTTGGTCAACGGACTTTTTGTACTTCGGGAACGGGAGGCTTGGACCGCATTCGCGAAGAAGGAATTTTATGCCTGGGCAGAATGTTTAAAAGGGCTATTCCGCGATTTTGAGGCTAAGAACCTCCATTGTTGGGCGATTTTGAAGCTTAGGAGAGCTAATTGAAGAGGGAATTCAAGAAGATTTCTTGGAGGTAATATTTATGAACTCAAAACTTGATTCTTGTGTGAATTCCACCTAATTAATCATGGAATTAAGCCTAAATTAAGGAATTAGGGCTTGAATTTGGAGAGTGTAAATTTGGGATTTGAGGGGTCATTTGAGGTCTAATTTTGATGTTCTTGGTATGTATAGACTCGTATGAGGATGAGGATTCCATTGATGTTGATTTCATCGGATTCTGAGACGTGGGCCTGGGGGCCGAGTTTGAGAAATTTTGAGATTTTGATGTTAATTAGATATTTTCGAGTGGGCTTCGTTCCCTTAGCATATTTTAATGATTATGTGCTGATTATGACTAGATTTGGAGCATCCGGAGGTCGATTCATGCGGGCGAGGCATCGCAGGCTAGAGCTTGGACCGGATCGAGGAGAGTAATGATTGTAAATGATGCTCTGAGGGTTTGAAACCACGGATTGCAAATCGTAGTGCTATATTGAGGTGATGTACATGTTTGATGACGAGCGTGGGGTCGTGCACTATCGGAGATTTTGACTTGGTCCGTCCCGATTTATGATTTTACTGCGTATTTGACTGAAATCTATTTGCTATCATCATCATTTGGGCTGAATTCCATATTTGGGCTTCGTGCCAACTATTTGAACCCTTCGGGGATTTTCATTCTATGTCCTCACAACTTTGACTTTATACTTGAACTCAGTCATATTATTTTCAACTGTTTTCATACTCAGCCATGTTTACTCAGTTTTAAGACTTAAATGATATTTTAAATCATATTTGGGGCTGAGTATCATGTTTTACTATTGCCGAGTGGCTTGTGATGATTTTTGACTGAGTAAGGCCGAGGGCTTGTATTGTGAGGATACTTTTGGGTCGGGTTGCAGGTCGCATCGGTAATACACTGATTTGATTACGAGGTCGAGGGCCTAAGATATGTACGCTACGAGGTGGCTTGTTGATATTGATATGAGGTCGAGAGCCTGTTTATGATGCCACGAGGTGGCTTGATATTGCGCTTGGGCCGTAAGGGACCCCTCTAGGAGTCTGCACACCCCCAGTGAGCACGGGTATCCATTGTGATGTGAGATATAGCCCGAGGGGCTGGTATTGTTCCATGTGATAGCCCGAGGGGCTGGTATTGTTCTGAGATATTGCCCGAAAGGTAGATTTGTTGACATTGTACCCGAGAGGCGAACCATATGTGCTTTTCTTTCTTATTTGCTTGTCATGTACCTATTTAATTATGTAATTGTGCCCGAGGGGAAGATTTCTGTGCTTATCTGTACTAATTGTTTTGTATTCATTTGTGCGACTATTGATAAAGTCATTTTCAAAGAAGTTTAAACTGAGCTAAGATGTTTAAAGAGATTTTACAGCTTCATTGCTTTCTTACTGGTTTTTGAACTGCTTCTATACATCATGTTGATGCACTTTTCGTGATTTCTTACCATTCAGACTTTAGTTATGATTATTACTCACTGAGTTGGAGTACTCACTTTACTCCCTGCACCTTGTGTGCAGATTCAGGTATTTCTGAACCCGGTAGCGGGTATTGGTTGATCGGAGGCGGAGTCATCGGAGTATAGCAAGGTAGTTGTCGGTGTTCGCAGCATTGCTTTTCTCCCTCTTGATGTCCTTGGACTGTATTTAGCCTATTTCAGAACTTAGTTGTATTTTAGACCTTAGTAGATGCTCGTGACTTGTGACAACCCGATGTCGGGCTGTATTTCGCACATTATAAAAGCTTTTTGCTTAGTCTTTGGTTTATTTACTCTTGCTTAGACTGTCTGCTATTGTTTAACTGTTAAAAATTGAATTGGGACTAGTTGGTTGGCCTTGTCTTCACGAGAGGCGCCATCATGATCGGGTCCAGGTTTTGGGTCGTGACAGTAGAGCAATGGTGCTAAATTGATAAGGTATGCAAAATTGATAATATGCGATGAAGCACTTATGGCTAAATGTCAATGATCAAAATAATTTCTCGGAGTTTTAGAGATATATTAGATATTAATTAACCGCTTGGTGAAAAATTAATGATTTGGGAAGTAATTTATGTCAAGTACTACCAGTAGTTCCAAAATTGACAAAAACAGAGACTGTAAAAGCTAGCTTGCCAAAGTTATACTTCTGGCTTCAAATGAAAAAGATTCAACTAACAAGAAATATAAAGTAAGAAAAGATCCACTATTTAGTGCCTTCTTGCTTTGTGTCTGTCATGACCCTAGCCCCGAACCCGGTCGTGATGGCGCCTCTCTTGAAGACAAGGCCAGCCATACCAAAGAAGAATACCTCATTTAAACAGTTAAATACCATAAATAGTTCTAAAACATGATATAATAACCATAATTTGCGGAAGTAACGATAACAATAGTAGAAACCATCCCGACACAGCCCAAATCGGGGTGTCACAAGTCAAGAGCAACTAATAAATCTGGATACCGGTCTACTAGATACAAAATCCAATACAGAATTTCAAAGACATGAAAATAGTAAGATAAGGGAGGCACGAGGTTGCGGACGCCAACAGCTACCTCGTAGTCTCCTAAAATACTGCCTGGATTGGGAGGATCAGCACTCAGGAACGGACACTACGATGCCTAAATCTGCATACACGGTGCAGGGAGTAATGTGAGTACTCCGACTCAGTGAGTAATAATCATAAATAATGGTTGAAAGTAAGAAAACACGTAAAGGCACAAAGAATTCTATATCAAGCAGTAAAAGTCACTTAAAGCAGTAAATCAGTGAAGACGACAAGTGAAATCTCTTTAAATCAGGTAAAACGGTAATTTAGCAGGTAAATAACAAGCAGAAATCCACCCCTCGAGCACAGTGTCAATCACTCAGAACAGTATCAGCTCCTCGGGCTCACTCTCATCACTTGGTGCTCATTCTCAGCTCTCGACCCATATATCTCTCATAATAACAGAAATCAGAATAACCGTTGCGGCATGCATCCCAATCCGTACATCGTTGCGGCGTGCAGCCCAATTAATAAAGAGAGTCGACTGTGCTCACTAGGGGTGTGCAGACTCCGGAGGGGCTCCTACAGCCCAAGAGCTATATTGCTACAGCATGCAGCCCGATCCATATAAGTATTGTTGCGGCGTGCAGCCTGATCCATAACATATATACTATCCTCAACATTGGGTTCTCAACCCCTCTCAGTCATTAACCTCACAGCCTTTCGGCACAAAAATAGAAGATAGGGATCTCAGCCCACAAATTCTTCTCATTTAGGAATAGTATGACAAAACCGGCTCGAATCGTTTAAAACAGAAAGAAACATGACCGAGGATACGATTTTTAACAAGTATAGTGAGGAAAATCAGTCAAAATCCTCGAAGGGTTCAAATAGTTGGCACGAAGCCGAAATATGGCAATTAGCCCCAAATCATGATGATAACAAATAAGTTTCAGTCAAATACGCGGTACAATCATCAATCGGGATGGACCAAGTCTCAATCCCCAGTAGTAATAGACCCCACGCTCATCATCAATCACGAGTCTCACCTCAATATAGCACTATGATGTGCAATTCGGGGTTTCAAACCCTCAGAGCATCATTTACAATCATTACTCACCTCGAACCGGCTAAATCTCTATCTTGCGACGCCTTTGCCTCTCGAATCGGCCTCCACGCGTGTCGAATCTATCCAACATCAGAACGAATACATCACAATAGGCTAAGGAAACAAAGCCCAAGCGAATACAATGGAATTATCACAAAATTCTAGAATTTGGTCAAACCCGACCCTCGGGTCCACATCTCGATATTTGACAAAATTCACAAAACTCAAATCCTTATACTCTCACGAGTCTAACCATATGAAAATTATCCAATTCCGATACCAGTTGGTCCTTCAAATCATCATTTTATATTTTTAAAAAATTTCACAATTTTCTTCCCAAATTCCATCCCAAATCACGAATTAAATGATAAATTCAATGATAGATTCATGTACTCTAGCCAAATCGGAGTTAGAAACACTTACCCCGATGAATTTCTTGAAAAAACTTCGACAAATCGCCCATATCCGAGCTCTGTAAGTCAAAATATCAAATAAAACCCAAAACCTCGTATTTATAGAGTACCCCACAGATCTCCACCTCCACAGGCCGCACAAAATCAACCGCGGTCCGCACAAAAACGACCGCGGCCGCACAGGCTTCCTCTACAGTGACAGGCTTTAGCATTTTGGCCATAAACTTCGCTACAGATATCCAAATTGCGATATCTTTACCTTTCTGGAAACTAGACACGAAGGGCTACAACTTTCATTTTTGAATCTTCTCGAAATTCCTTGTATATAAAACAATATGAGCTTCCGAAGTAGGACCAATGGAATGTTCTTCACCGCGTCCGCACACCATTTTGAGCGGTCCTCACAGCACATACCGCGGCCGTACTCCTTTTTATGCGGACTGCGCAGGTGGGTTTTGAGGCCTGCAACCCTTCTGGACCTGCTACAGCAATGATTTTCGGCCTAAAACATCCCGGAACCTATCCGGAACTCCCGGAACTTCAAACCAATTGTACCAACACATCCCATGACATCGTTCAAACTTGTTCAAAACTTTGAAATGCTCACAACAGTATCCATCACCAATTTAACATAGGATTCAATCCTATGAACTCCAAGAACTCTTAAATTATGCTTTCGATCGAAAAGTCTATCAAATCTCGTCCGAATGACCTAAAATTTTACACACACATCTCAAATGGCACAGCGAAGCTACTGTCACTCTCGGAATTCCATTCTGACCCCTATATCAAAATCTCGCCTATCAACCGGAACCGCCAAAATATCAACTTCGTCAATTTAAGCCTAAATCTTCTCTACAACTCCAAAACTCATTTCGATCGTGCTCCTAAGTCTCAAATCACCTCCCAAAGCTAACCTAACCACCAGAGCTCACTTCCGAGCTTTCTAACACATAAGTCAACATCCCTTTGACTTTTCCAACTTAAGCCTTCTTAAAAGAGACTAAGTGTCTCATTTCTTACCAAATCTTCTCAAAACTTGAACTAATCAACCTGATCACATAAAACACGGATAACGAAGAGTAAAGAAGCTAAAAAGGGGGAAAACGGTGGGGTAACTCATGAGACGACTGGTCGGGTCATCACATCCTCCCCAACTTAAACAAACGTTCGTCCTCGAACGAGTCAAGAAACATACCTGAAGCCTCAAACAGGTGAGGATATCTGCTCCGCTTCTCCCGCTCGGTCTCCCAGGTAGCCTCCTCCACGGGCCGACCTCTCCACTGCACTTTCATTGAAGCTATATTCTTTGACCTCAGCTTTCGAACCTGACGACCCAAAATTGCTACCGGCTCCACATCATAGGTCAAATTATCATCCAACTGAACCGTGCTGAAGTCCAAAATGTGTGACGGATCCCCAATGTACTTCCGGAGCATAGAAACATGAAATACCGGATGCACACTCGACAGGCTAGGTGGCAAAGCAAGCTCATAAGCCACCTCCCCAATCCTCCGAAGCACCTCAAAAGGCCTAATGAACCGCGGACTCAACTTTCCTTTGTTCCCAAATCTCATAATGCCCTTCATGGGCGAAACCTTTAGCAAGACTTTCTCACCAACCATGTAGGACACATCTCGAACCTTCTGGTTCGCATAACTCTTCTATCGCGACTGCACTGTACGAAGCCTCTCTTGAATCACATTCACCTTCTTTAAGGCATCCTGAACCAAATCTGTCCCCAATAGCCTAGCCTCGCCGGGCTCGAACCAACCAAGTAGAGATCTACATCGCCTCCCATACAAAGCCTCATATGGAGCCATCTGAATACTCGACTGGTAGCTGTTGTTGTAAGTAAACTCTGCAAGCGGTAGAAACTTATCCCATGCACCTCCAAAATCAATAACACAAGCACGCAACATGTCCTCCAATATCTAAGTAGTACGCTCAGACTGCCCGTTCGTCTGAGGGTGAAAAGTTGTGCTCAACTCCACCTGAGTACCCAACTCTCATTGAACAGACTTCCAAAACTGGGAAGTAAATTGAGTACCCCGATCTGAAATGATAGAAACTGAAACACCATGCAGTCGAACAATCTCTCGGATATATAACTCTGCTAACCGCTCTGAAGAATAGGTAGTACAGATAGGAATGAAGTGCGCGGACTTGGTCAGCCAATCCACAATCACCCAAATAGCATCGAACTTCTTCAAAGTCCGTGGAAGTCCAACAACAAAGTGCATAGTGATCCTCTCCCACTTCCACTCAAGAATAACCATCTGCTGAAGTAAGCCACCCGGTCTCTGATACTCATATTTCACCTGCTGACAATTGAGACACCGAGCTACAAACCTCACAATATCTTTCTTCATTCTTCTCCACCAATAGTGCTGCCTCAAATCCTGGTACATCTTCGCGACACCCGGATGAATAGAATACTGCGAGCTATGGGCCTCCTCCAGAATCAACTCTCTCAACCCATCCATATTGGGCACACAAATCCGGCCCTGCATCCTCAACACCCCATCATCACTGATGGTCACATCTCTGGCATCATCATGCTGAACTCTATCCTTAAGGATAAGAAAATGCGAGTCATCATACTGGCGCTCTCTGATGCGATCAAACAAGGAAGATCGAGAAACCACGCAAGCCAACACCCGACTGGGCTCCGAAATATCTAACCTCACAAACCGATTAGCCAAGGCTTGAACATCAACTACAAGGGGTCTCTCCCCAATTGGAATATATGCCAAACTCCCCATACTCACTGCCTTTCGGCTCAAAGCATCAGCCACCACATTGGTCTTTCCCGGATGGTACAATATAGTGATATCATAATCCTTAAGCAACTCCAACCATCTCCGATGCCTCAAATTAAGATCCTTTTGTTTGAACAAATGCTGAAGACTGCGATGATCAGTGAACACCTCACAAGATATGCCATACAAGTAATGCCTCCAAATTTTTAACGCATGAACTATGGCAGCCAACTCCAAATCATGAACGGGGTAGTTCTTCTCATGGGGCTTCAACTGACGAGAAGAATACGCAATAACTCTACCCTCCTGCATCAATACACAACCAATCCCAACTCTTGAAGCATTACAATACATGGTATATGAACCTAAAGTTGATGGCAAGACCAATACTGGAGTTGTGGTCAAAGCCGTATTGAGATTCTGAAAGCTCTCCTCACACTTGTCTGACTACACCAATGAAACATCCTTTTGAGTCAATTTGGTTAAGGGCGATGCGATAGATGAGAATCCCCGAACTAACGGGTGATAATAGCCTGCCAACCCAAGAAAACTACGAATCTCTATGGCTGAGGATGGTCTAGGCCAACTCTAAACCGCCTCAATCTTCTTTGGATTAACCTGAATACCCTCGCTGGACACCACGTTCCCCAAGAAATCCACTTAACTGATCCAAAACTCACACTTAGAGAATTTTGCATAAAGCTTCTCCTCCCTCAATCTCTGCAATACAACTCGCAAATTCTCCGCGTGCTCCTCCTGACTACGCGTGTACACCAGGATATCATCAATGAATACTATAACGAACGAATCAAGATAAGGCCGGAACACGCTGCTCATCAAATGCATGAACGTTGCTGGGGCATTGATTAGCCCAAAAGACATCACAAGGAACTCATAATGAATATATCTGGTGCTGAAAGCAGTCTTAAGAATATCTGACTCCCTGATCTTCAACTGGTGATAGCCCGAATGGAGATCAATTTTGGAGAACACTCTCGGTCTTAGAAGTTGGTCAAATAGATCATCAATGCGAGGCAAGGGATACTTGTTCTTAATTGTTACCTTGTTCAATTGCCTATAATCAATGCATATTCTCATGGTGCCATCCTTCTTTTTCACAAACAGGACTGGCGCACCCCAAAGTGACACACTAGGCCGAATGAACCCCTTATCTAGGAGTCCCTAAAGCTTCTCCTTCAATTCTTTCAACTACGCTGGTGCCATACGATACGGCGGAATAGAAATAGGCTGAGTGCCCAGCATCATGTCAATACCAAAATCAATATCCCTATCCAGTGGCATGCCCGGCAGGTCTGCAGGAAACGCATCGGGAAAATCCCTCACAAATGGAACAGAATCAATGCTAGGAGTCTCAACTCCCACATCTTTCACAAACGCTAAATATGAAAGGCAACCTTTCCCAACCATACGTTGAGCTTTCAAGAAAGATATCACTCTACTAGGAACATAATCAGTCACACCACGCCACTCAATCCGCGGTACACCCGGCATAGCCAAGGTGATGGTCTTAGCATGACAGTCTAGAATAGCACGACACAGAGATAACCAATCCATGCCCAAAATGACATCGAAATCCACTATGCTCAATAGTAATAGATCCACTCGGATCTACAGACCCCCAATAGTCACCACACATGACCGGTACATACAGTCTACAACAACAGTATCACCCACCTGGGTAGATACATGAAAAGGTAAAGCAAGAAACTCACGGGGCGTACCCAAATAACGAGCAAAGTATGATGATACATAGGAAAAGGTGGAACCGGGATCAAATAATACAGAGGCATCTCTGTGGCAGACTAAAACAATACCTGTAATGACAGCATCTGAAGCAATAGCATCTGTCCTGCCTGGAATAGCATAAAGACGAGCCCGGCCACCGCCTGATCGACCTCCCCCTCTGGGGCGACCCTTGGCTACCTGACCCCCACCCATAGTTGGTTGGGCGGGTGGTGAAGTAACTAGAGCAGAAGTCGAGGGTTGACCCCTCTGCTGAAGCTGATCATCATGAAGTCAAGGGCACTGCCTCCTCATATGTCCAAACTCTCTACACTCATAACAACTACCCGGTGCTGGAGATGGGGACTAAAGTGAACCCCTGGCACCGGAATGACCAGTAGAAGGACCTAGCATGGAAGAACCCTGGACTAATGGGGTATATGACAAGCTCTGGGCTGGTAGGGCATTGAGTGATGACTGGCCCCACTGAGATCCATGATGACCATGACCCGAAGATGACCCGCGATACTCTGGACCGGCCGACTAAGTGGGCCTGAAAGAACAACCTCTACCATGCTGGAACTGGCCCCTCCAAGGAGCACCACTATAACTGCCCGATCCTCGAGGCCTCTTGGCCTCTCTCTCCTCTCAATCCTGATGGCGAACAGTCTCAATCTCGCGAGCGATATCAACCACCTTCTCGAACGTAGCACCCAACACCCTCTCTCAAGTCATAAGAATATGGAGATGATAGTTAAGGCCATCAACAAATCTCCGGATCCTCTCACGATCTGTCAGAACCATCCAAACGGCATGATGAGCCAACTCAAAAAACCTCGACTCATACTGTGACATAGTCATATCCCCCTATCATAACCACTCAAACTGTCTACGCAGCTCCTCTCTGCGGGACTGCGGTACATACTTCTCTAGGAAGAGAGTGGAGAACTGCTGCCAAGTAAGGGGTGCCGCACCAACTGGCCTATGCCTCTCATACGCCTCCCACCAAGTTAAGGCAGCCCCAGAAAACTGAAAAGTAGTAAATGCCACACCACTAGACTCAAGAATCCCTGCTGTACGGAGCATCCACTGACACTTATTCAGAAAAACCTAGGCATTCTCGCCCTCAGCCCTACTGAATGATAGAGGTTGGAGTCTACCAAACCTCTCAAGATGATGTTGCTCATCATCCGGCATAACTGGAACCACAAACTCCTAAGTCGGTGCACCCGGCTGGGTTGGAGGTGCCCCCGACGTCTGAAGTCCCTGCACTACCTGTTCAGGTGTGCGAGCAGCAGGGGTCTGATTGCATCCCCCGACCTGTGAAGTAGCTGCTGCTGTAGTGGCTGAAACTGCCTGAGCCAGGCCAGTGCAAACTCGTAAGATCTGTGCCAAGGCCTCTTGAAGACCCTGAATCACGATAGGCACAGCTGGTGCCTGAACTGGTGATGCTGGAGCATCCATAGCTGGAGCCTGACCTAGAGCTAGGGCAGCTGGTGGATCTACAGGTGCTGCCCTCACTGCTCTGCCTCTTCCGCGACCACGACCACATCCACGGCCTCTGGTGATCTTAGCTTGTGGCACTGGTGGTCGTCCACCTCATCCGATAGCTCAAGTCCTCACCATCTGTGAGAGAATGGAATAACAGAAGTTTAGTACTTGGACCAACAAGTTCACACAACAAGAATTTCAAGAATATGAAGTTTTTCCTAAAGGTTCTGTAGCTTCTCGAGGATAAATACAGACGTCTCTATACCGATCCGCGATACTCTACTAAACCTGCTCATGACTCGTGAGACCTATGTAACCTAGGCTCTGATACCAACTTGTCACGACCCTAGCCCCGAACTCGGTCGTGATGGCGTCTCTCGTGAAGACAAGGCCATCCAGACCAAAGCAGAACACCTCATTTAAATAGTTAAATACCATAAATAGTTCTAAAACATGATATAATAACCATAATTTGCGGAAGTAATGATAACAACAGTAGAAACCATCCCGACACAGCCCAAACAGGGGTGTCACAAGTCATGAGCAACTAATAAATCCGGATACCGATCTACTAGATACGAAATCCGATACAGAAGTTCAATAACATGAAAATAGTAAGATAAGGGAGGCACGGGGTTGCGGACGCCAACAGCTACCTCGTAGTCTCTAAAAACACTGCCTGGACTAGGAGGATTAGCACTCAGGAGAGGACTCTACGATGCTTGAATCTGCACACACGGTGCAGGGAGTAATGTGAGTACTTCGACTCAGTGAGTAATAATCATAAATAATGCCTGAAAGCAATAAAACACGTAAATGCACAAAGAAATTCTATATCAAGCAGTAAAAGTCACTTAAAGCAGTAAATCAGTGAAGACGGCAAGTGAAATCTCTTTAAATCAGGTAAAACGATAATTTAGCAGGTAAATAACAAGCAGAAATCCACCCCTCGAGCATAGTGTCAATCACTCATACCAGTATCAGCTCCTCGAGCTCACTCTTATCACTTGGTGCTCATTCTTAGCTCTGGACCCATATATCTCTCATAATAACATAAATAAGAATAACTGATGTGGCGTGCAACCCGATCCGTACATCGCTGTGGCGTGCAGCCCGATCCATAAAGATAGTCGACTGGGCTCACTAGGGGTGTGCAAACTCTGAGGGGCTCTTATAGCCCAAGTGCTATATTTGCTGCAGCATGCAACCCGATCCATATAAGTATTGTTGCGGTGTGCAACCCGATCCATAATATATATATTATCCTCACCATTGGGTTCTCAACCCCTCTCAATCATTAACCTCACAGCCTCTCGGCAAAATAATATGAGATAGGGATCTCAGCCCACAAATTCCTCTCATTTAGGAATTGTATGACAAAACTGGCTCGAATCGTTTAAAACAAAAAGAACATGACAGAGGATACAATTTTTAACAAGTATAGTGAGGAAGATCGGTCAAAATTCCCGAAGGGTTCAAATAGTTGGCACGAAGCCCAAATATGGCAATTAGCCCCAAATCATGATGATAACAAATACGTTTCAGTCAAATACGTGGTACAATCATCAATCGGGATGGACCAAGTCTCAATCCCCAATAGTAAAAGACCCCACGCTCATCATCGAGCGTGTGTCTCACCTCAATATAGCACTACGATGTGCAATTCGGGGTTTCAAACACTCAGAGCATCATTTACAATCATTACTCACCTCGAACCGGCTAATTCTCTATCATGTGACGCCTTTGCCCCTCGAATCGGCCTCCATGCGCATCGAATCTATCCAAAATCAGAACGAATAGATCACAATAGGCTAAGGGAACAAAGCCCAAGTGAAAACAATCGAATTACCACAAAATTCTAGAATTTGGTCAAACCCGACCCCCGGGAGCACATCTCGAAATTTGACAAAATTCACAAAACTCGAATCCTTACACTCTCACGAGTCTAACCATATGAAAATTATCCAATTCTGATACCATTTGGTCCTTCAAATCATCATTTTACACTTTTGAAAGATTTCACAATTTTCTTCCCAAATTCTATCCCAAATCACGAATTTAATGATGAATTCAATGATAGATTCATGTACTCTAGCCAAATCGAAGTTAGAATCACTTACCCCGATGAATTTCTTGAAAAACTTTCAAACAATCACCAAAATCCGAGCTCTGTAGGTCAAAATATCAAATAAAACCCAAAACCTCGTAATTATAGAGTACCCCATAGATCTCCACCTCCGCGGGCCACACAAAATCAATTGCGGTCCGCACAAAACCAGTGCGATCCACACAAAAATGACCGCGGTCGCACAGGCTTACTCTACAGTGATAGGCTTTAGTATTTTGGCCATAACTTTCGCTACATATGTCCAAATTGCGATATCTTTATCTTTCTAGAAACTATAAACGAAGAGCTACAACTTTTGTTTTTGAATCATCTCAAAATCCCTTGTAGATCAAAAGAAATGAGCTTCCGAAGTAGGACCAGTGGAATGTTCTTCACCGCGGCCGCACACCATTTTGTGCAGTCCGCACAATACCTACCGTGGCCGCACTTCATTTTGTGCAGTCTGTACAGCACATACCGCGGCCGCACTTCTTTTTGTGCGGACCGCGCGGGTGAGTTCCGAAGCCTGCAACCCTTCTGGACCTACTATAGCTATGATTTTCGGCCTAAAACATCCCGGAACCTACCCGGAACTCCCCGAACTTCAAACTAATTGTACCAACACATCCCATGACATCGTTCAAATTTGTTCAAAACTTCGGAATGCTCACAACAGTATCCATCACCAATTTAACATAGGATTCAAGCCTAAGAACTCCAAGAACTCTTAAATTATGCTTTCGATCGAAAAGTCTATCAAATCTCATCTGAATGACCTAAAATTTTGCACACACATCCAAATGACACAACGAAGCTACTATCACTATCGGAATTTCATTCCGACCCCTATATCAAAATATCGTCTATCGACCGGAACCGCCAAAATATCAACTTCACCAATTTAAGCCCAAATCTTCTCTACAACTCCAAAACTCATTCTGATCGCGCTCCTAAGTCACAAATCACCTCCCAAAGCTAACCGAACCATTGGAACTCACTTCCGAGCCTTCTAACACATAAGTCAACATCTGGTTGACTTTTCCAATTTAAACTTTCTTAAAAGAGACTAAGTATCTCATATCTTACCAAATCTTCTCAGACCTCCAACTAATCAACCCGACCATATAAAACACGGATAATGAAGCATAAAGAAGCTAAAATAGGGGAAAACGAAGCGGTAACTCATGAGACGACTGGCCGGGTCGTCACAGTGTTGGAAACGTAGAAAATCATCTAATAAAAAATGATTTTGTTCTTCTTGAACACTTGGTTATCAATCACAATGGTAATAGTAGTGCATTTAATAAGAGAAAAATTTCTATCATTAGATTAAAATGCATTTTTTGCAAATCACTTGATAGAATTATAAAGATATCTTAGCTAGTGCAAAAATATGTTTAACAACTAAATAAAAGGTTTATTGCAAAAGTTTATAGTAAAAAAATATTTTTCTATTTTTGACTCGGCAGAAAATGATACCAATAATTACTACCAAGAAAAATACTTAAATACTTTAATACCAAATGGCCTTCTACCATACATGTTTGTTTTCAAGTTTATTATTTCTAACATATGTTAGTGTAACCTTATATATAATAGACTAAGTTAAAATTGATCTTCCATTGTATATAGGTTGATTTTGAAGAAAAATATGTCTGTCATGCTACTGAAAAACTATAACGACCCGACTGGTCGTTTTGAGCTCTAGCATGTCGTTCGGCGGTTTGAGGCAACGAGTAGCTTCACTTCAGGTATTATGACTTGTACGCATGGTCGGAATTGAAATTTGGCAAGTCAGAGTTTATTTGAAAAGAGAATTCTCATTTCGGAAGCTTTAAGTTGGAAAGATTGACTAAGGTTGGATTCTAGAGTAAACGACTTCGGAATCAGGACTTTAAGGTTCCAACAGGTTTGTATGATGATTTCGGACTTGGGCGTATGTTCGGATCGGGTTTTGGATGACCCGGGAGAATTTTGGCGCCTATTGTAGAAGCTAGTATTTTGGAAGAATTTCATAAATCTAGATTGAAGTGAATTTCAATGTTATTGATGTTAGTTTGGGATTCCGAGTTAGGGAATAGATGCGATTCTGGTACTGGGAGTGTGCTCAGTTATGGATTTGGAGGTCCGTAGGTCATTTCGGGGGTCATTTGGCAAAAGTCAGAAATTTAAAGGTTGTTGAGAAGTTTGACCGGAAGTGGACTTTTTGATGTTAGGGTCATATTTCGATTCCGAAGTGGGCTTTTTGATGTTGGGTCGGATTCTTATTCTAGAAGTTGGAGTAGGTCCGTAATGTCTAATGTGACTTGTGTACAAAATTTGAGGTCAATCGGGCGTGATTTGATAGGTTTCGACATCGAACGTAGAAGTTTGAAGTTCTAAAGTTCATTAAGCTTGAATTGGGGGTGTGATTCATGATTTCGATGTTGTTTGACATGATTTGAGGGCTCGAGCAGGTCCATGTAATGTTTTGGAACTGGTTAGTATAATTGGACGAGGGCCTCGGGTGGATTCCGGGTGGTTAACGGATCAAATTTGGAATTTGAGAAAAACAAATCTAAGATTGTTGGTAAATGGTGTAATCGCACCTGCGTGGAAAAGGCCGCAGGAGTGAGCCCGCAGGTGCAGCTACGGGGTCACAAAAGCAACATTTGGACGAACCTGGGATGGCCGCAGATGCGAGGGTATTTCCGCATCTGCGAGCCCGCAGGTGCGAGATGAGCTAGGCAGGTGCAGAATGCGAGAGGGGCAGCTTGGTCGCAGAAGCGGAAGGGCATTTGCATGTGCGAATGCGCAGATGCGCATGGGGGACCGAGAAGCGGATTTCACCTAGCTTTGAGGGAACCGTACCTGTGATGGACTTTCCGCAGGTACGGGGCTGCAGGTGCAGCTGGTGTACCGCAGGTGCGGAAGGACGGCTGGGCAGGTTGTTTTCAAGTCGGGACTTGGCCCATTTTTCTCCCATTTTTATTTGTTTTGGGTGATTTTGGAGAGCTTCAAGGGGATATTTTCATCAAGCAACTCAAGATAAGTAATCCCCACTTATTATAAGTTAAATACATAGTTTGTATAAGGATGTAAACATGGAAAATTATAGAAATTGTGGGGTTTTGGTAGAAACCTAGAAATTGATATTATTGGATTTTGACCACGGAATTGGACATGGAATTTGGAATAAATTATATATTTGAGTTCGTGGGGTTATGGGTAAATCTTCTCTTCAAAAATTTTCGAAATCCGGGCATGTGGGCCCAAGGGTGATTTTATCAACTTTTTGAGCGAGTTGGGAAATTGTTTAAATCGAGTTGTTGCTAGAATTAGAGTATATTTTTGTGGGTTTGCATATTTATTGACTAGTTTTGGAGCGTTGGCCATTGGTTTGAATTGTTGGAAAGGCTAGGAAGCCGGCTATGGAACTTCGGAGTGAGGTAGGTCTTCTTCCTAATCTTGTAAAAGGGAATTAACCACATAGGTAAACTTAATTAATATATGATTCTATTTGTAGGGGTAACATACGCACGAGGTGACGAGAGTCCGTACGTAGCTACTAATTATGCCTATGTCCGGGTAGTTCTAGGCTTACATCATGATTTGCTGATACTTCCAGAGCGCACTAATGGAAAACCTGAGATAATTCTTAGTTGTTGTGGAAGTTAGTGTCTTAAAGAAAGTAAGTGCTTGCTGCTCCTGCTCTTATAGTTAGATAAGGCACTAAAAGCATACCTTATCTCAGGGGCATGAGTACACTGCTTTCACACTCGAACTCTCCTACTGTGTGCTGTGTGTGCTTTCAAGCAATAAGACTGCTTGCTAAACGAACCACTGCTGACGAAGTGCCCCATACCCGCACTAAGGGGTAACCTGAGATAAGGTATGGAAGCAGTCTGATTATTTCCACTTGAGTCGACTTAAGTCTTTCTCTCCTCGTAATTACATTCCGTATGGTGAATGTCCACTACTCTAATGGGATCGGGTTGTTCGCCACGGCAGGATCTATGTACCACACTCTCATGGGAGCGTGTCGTTCGCCTCGGCAGGTTAATAGATACATCTATGGTTTGTGTCGTTCGACCCTCGACAGTGCACAGTTTAATTATTATGTCGAATAGGGTCGTACCCCTCGGCATTTTCTATATCATATCCTCATGGAATCGTGTGATATTCGGCAAGCAGCCAGGGTATTCGTGAGTTATTCGGATTTGAATTCATGATAATTTACTTGATGAGGTCCACTGCACCCATATGTGTGCTCCGGTTAAGGAGGGAATTTCTAATGGGAAGCTTGAGTTTATTGTAAAGAGGGGAAATATGTATCACGTACATTTATGTTTAATTAGTTCATTTATTTACTCTACCCCACATTTATTTACCTCTTTAATGTATTTGATATTATTGAACCACTAATAAGTGTCGGAGTCAACCTTTCGTCATTACTTCTTCGAGGTTAGACTGGATACTTATTGGGTATGCGTTATTTTCGTACTCATACTACATTTGATGTACATTTTGTTGTACATGCACATACACATATAGTGGCCTCGTCGGCGCAGCATCATGGTTTATTCGGGGACTTAGGTGAGCTGCATCTTATATTACGATCCGCAGCCAGCAAAGTCTCCTTCAGAGTATTTATATTTTTCTTTCCCGTCCAAATTTGTATTCCGTACGGATGATGTATTTTGTTTTTATATTTTTCCTAATTGTTGCTCATGCACTTGTGACACCGGGTTCTAGGATGATTATAGGATATTCAATATTAAAATTGGAAAACATTATTATTTATTATATAAAGTTCATATTTTACTAGTTAAATTAAAGGAAATTTATGATTTCAAAAATATTAAACTGAGAATTTAATTAACTATTTAGTGTTGGCTTACTTGACACTGGTGTCTGGCACCATCAAGACCTTTAACGGATTTTGGGTCGTGACAACATGGTATTAGAGAACTAGGTTCACTTAGGTCTCACGAGTCTAGTAGAGTCTTGCAGATTGGTACGGAGACGTCTGTACTTATCTTTGAGAAACTACAAAGCTGTTAGGAGCACTTCCCTTCTTGATTCCTCATCGTGTGATTTGTTTCCTTTAAGGCTTATGCCTTTGTTTCTTTCCTATTCAATCTTATGCGACGTGAAACGCTTATTATAAATCGGGAATTGAGGGATTGTAATGGTACTACAGATATGGTGAAGGATGTTTCTCCCTACATATTTGATTGGGCTATTGTCATCGCCTTGCGGAAGGTCGTTCTGACGTTTCAGCTCAGTAATAGTACTACCTAAGGCTTTGATATTTGGAATTGATTGTTATGACGATTCGTGTGTTGTTATTGCACAGTATTGGTGTAATGTTAGGGTGTTTGCCTATGCATCAAAGTAGTGAATAACTTGAATGGATGTTTGATTAGTGCATGATTCAAAGATTTAGTATTTTATTTCTGACGGAGGAGAGGCAATCGGACTATGAATGCTCAGGTTTGGGTTCATGGATATTTTTTAGCGTGGCAGAATTTTCATCGGTAATGTGGTGTCGTCGCCCTTGATTGAATGTGTTAAGTTTGCCGGTGTTATGGTCTTCGTCAAATCTCCCTCGGGGCAGGGAAGTATGGAATAGAGCAAGAGAAGTGGCTATCAGAGATTGCGGTGTGTAGTGGTTCCAGATTGAATCGGTGTTCCTGGAATTGATGGCCTGAGAAAGATAATCTTTGAAGGGGTTTGAAGTTTGTAGCGATCTATTAGTTCAAGTGCTATAGAGATGGATTTTGACTTAAGGTAACAACTGGGCAGCGAAGGATGAGGAAGGACATGTGGGAGGTGTCTTGCGGTGAATAAGCTTCTAGAAGGCCAAGTGTGAGAAACAGGGGTTGAGTAGTTGCTTAAAGGAGTGAGTTTGACCAAAGTGGGAGAGTGGCAGAGTAGCATATGGGTTCTGTGGTAGGATGACTACACGTCTTGAGGGGAATTTGGAGTGATATGGGATTCATGGTGGACAACAACTAGGTCTACAAACTTAAATTTGGAATATTGGCTATTAGATGGTAGGAGTTTGGATATGCATAAAGGAGTCGCTTGATATGAAGAAGGATACAACATGACTTTGGATGGGAATGTATTGTTGTACCTTTAGTTGATGTCCATGAGGAGTGAATGGACTTGTACATCTGGTGAATGAGCATAGGCTTAGGATGGGTTATTGATTTCGTAGTATTTGTACCTAGTGCAGCGATGTTGGAAGATGTCGGCATGTAATTTCCACAGGTGGGTTATCTCCTGTGAGCAGGCTAATGGTTGTGTGGTGTTGATGAAGCTTCTACGAAGAATTCTACTGGCCATCCGGTAAGAGGCCGAATATGTAAATGTGGCTAGTGATTGAGAGTGTTCGGTAAATGTTAACAGAAGGAATTTTGAGGAATTTGGCGGGTTAATTGTGCAAGATCATGTCAACGATGAAAGGAGAATCTCAGTGGGTTCCAAGTTATTCAAGGGTAGCTTCAAGCTAAGTGGGAGAGCCTCACCGCCTACAATTGGATTGTATGGTTATCTACTTATGAGGTTTCTAGTTATTGGCAAATTGGTGGGTTATTATGAATAAGGGAAGAGAACATCACTGGTGATTTGAGCAAAGGATTTGAGGAATGTATTCTATAATTGGCCTTATCAATTGTGTTCAGGCTTTGGGAAGACTCAGGATTTATGCTTTATGTATAGGTGATTTACAAGAAAGGTGATTCAGCTGGCGTTTCCTTGAGAGGGTGTTCATGTGCCAGCAGAGCCTTGGAGTTGAGTATATTTGGGACCAAGTCAGAGTGGGTGACTCTCAACAATGGCCCTAGTGGACTCAAAGGTTAAAGTGTGGTGCCTAAGGATTACGAGTCCATAGTATGGTTGAGTATCGAGCTTTTGCAGCGGATTATGATAAAGGAGCTTGAAGCGTTCTGAGTTATATCCAGCCTGCGGTGTAGTATGAGAGGAATGGGAGGAAATAACTTTGGATTCATAGAAGAATTATTAGATTGGCATACCAATTGAAGATACGAATGTGCGCACAAGGAGTGTATGAAATGGTTTGTGAGTTTTGAGACAATTTGGTCTCGTAAAATGGGGTCATTCAGGACGAGTGCGGATTGAGTTTGCTATATTTTGAATGGAGCTATTATTATTACTAAGGCAAGTCCAGGGTAAATTAGGAGAATCCAGATCGGTTAGCAATGGTTGAATTGGCATAGTGATGGCAATGATCAGCTCCTTCAGCGTGTTGAGTTACTCATGTCATTTGTGACGATACGTACAAGGTTTGACGGTCACCGTAATTGACTTTGTTTGGAGGCTTTCGAGTATTATGGCTTGTGATGTGCAGATGGATCCTGAAAGAGTTATGGTGGTTTAGATCAATACTTGAGGTTGGTATTTTTTGCGGATATTAGAATTTAGTCACGTGTTGCAATAGTTCTCTTGAAATGAGTTAAGTAAAAGGTTTCTATATGATGAAGTGTTTACCCTATTAGTGGTTCAGGAGTTATGATGAAATTCATGTACTCTTGCGCATTGGCATCATTGAGTGCATCGAGTAGTATCGGATTTGGAATTTGAGGATCAAGGTTGCGGTTTGGTGTCAACAAGAATGTCACCGCCTCGGATGAGTAGGGAAAAAGGATTCAAATGGTTAGAGTAAGCTGATATTGTCTTTAACGTCACCTGAGATCAGTGTCTTGTGTAAGGGGCTTTGAGTACTGATTTCAGATTTTTGATTTGCTTTACAGCATTAGTGCAGCCGGTGGTATGGATGTGCAGACTTGTTACTTGGTGCGGAAGGTCGTGGGAGCGTGTCCCACGGAAAGATTGTATAAGTGTTACATGTAGTCGCTTGATTGATTGAAGATCAAAACCAAGTATGGAGATTGTGGTACTATCATTCATGTGATAATTTATGCCAGAAGGGCGCTCGATTCATTTGGTTGTGGACTGTGGAAGTTTCTTCTGGATCGGTGGTTGTTCTTGTGTGTTATGGGAAGAAAGGTTATTGTGGATCCTTGAAAGGTTAATAGCCTAGTGCGGTACGATCAAAATCGGATTGAGGTCTGTGGATAAATCTAAATGTGAACATGGGCTCTATATTAAGCCGAATGTATTTAATTCAGCATAGCACTCTTTATGGAGGAGTATTCGGACGTTAGATGTTGTTTCATCATTGGCTATTTCATATAATACTATATTGTGTCGTGTTAGTTGTGAAACGACTTGATTAATTGAATATGTGTTGAGGTTCCACATAGCAATGGTGTTATGTAAGTAGGATGGCTCTCGAGATGCATATGTTATATCACACCTTAGTCGTGCTTGGGTTTTGTAGTGTATGGTGCTATCTGTCTCCCCAAGAATTGCATTATGCACTTCGTGTGCTTGTGGGCGATATTTGGGTAATTCATAGTTATAAGGATTTTAGCTCGGTAAAATATTTCCTTATAGGTTATTATGTGTGGATCAGGTGGCACGCCGCCATAGGTATATTATTGCATCGAGTGACACGCCGCCACGGGTATCATGGTTATTGTTATCAGAGTATGTTACTATGGTCATGTAAATTTTGTGGTGCATGGTGTGGATTCAGCAAAGGTATGCAATCATGTATTGGTGCATCGTGTAGTGATTGATACGGTGTTTGTATGATGGAAATAGGCCTAGCAGAGAATTCTGGATGTTAGTATTGGGCTTTAAGGCTTATTTGGCTAAGTAAAAGAGAGAATCTTCAGACTGGCTTGAGCTAGTGTGCTCAACTGGATTGTGGTAGTACGAGTAGGTGCACGAGGTGTTAAACAGTGATTTCGGACAACTCTAGAGCAGTTCTTAGAACGTTCGCGGACGAACGTATGTTTAAGTGGGAGGGAATAAGACGAACCCGACCGGTCGTTTTGAGTTCTAGCTCGTCGTTCAGCGGTTTGAGGCCACGATCAGCTTCACTTCAGGTATTACGACTTGTCTCTTGGTCGGAATTGAAATTCGGGAAGTTCAGAGTTGATTTGGAAAGAGAATTCTCATTTTGGAAGGATTGACTTAGGTTCGATTCTGGAGTAAACGACCTCAGAATCGGGATTTGAAGGTTCCAACAGATTTGTATGATAATTTTGGACTTCGGCGTATATTTGGATCGGGTTTGGGATGACCGGGAGCATTTTGGCGCCTATTTGGAAAATAGTATTTTGGAAGAATTTCGTAAATTTGGGTTGAAGTGTATTTCAATGTTATCGATGTTCGTTTGGGATTCCGAGTCATGAAATAGCTCTGTATGGTGATTTTGGTACCGGGAGCACGCCCGGTTATAGATTTGGAGGTCCGTAGGTCATTTCGGGGTCATTTGGCAAAAGTTAGAAATTTGAAGGTCTTTGAGAAGTTTGACCGGAAGTGAACTTTTTGATATTGGGGTTGGATTCTGATTCCGGAAGTTGGAGCAGGTCTATAATGTCGAATGTGACTTGTGTGCAAAATTTGAGGTCAATCGGACGTGATTTGATAGGTTTTGACATCGACTGTAGAAGTTTGAAGTTCTAAAGTTCGTTAAGTTGGGCAGATTGTTTTCAAGTCGGGACTTGGCCCATTTTTCTCCCATTTTCATTTGTTTTGAGCAATTTTGGAGAGCTTCAAGGGGGAGATTTTCATCAAGCAACTCAAGGTAAGTGATCCCCGTTTATTATAAGTTAAATACATGGTTTGTATAAGGATTTAAACATGAAAAATTGTAAAATTTGTGGGTTTTGGTAGAAACCTAGAAATTGGTATTTTCAGATTTTGACCACGAAATTGGACATAAAATTTGGAATAAATTATATATTTGAGTTCATGGGGTTATGGGTAAAGCTTATCTTCGAAAATTTTCGGAATCCGGGCACGTGGTCCCGAGGGTTATTTTATCAATTTTTCGAGCGGAGTTGAAAAATTGTTTAAATCGAGTTGTTGCTAGTCTTAGAGTATATTTTTGTGGGTTTGCACATTTATCGACTAGTTTTGGAGCGTTGGGCATCGGGTTGAATTGTCGGAAAGGCTTCGAAGCCGGCTATGGAACTTCGGAGCGAGGTAAGTCTCCTTTCTAATCTTGTAAGAGGGAATTAACCCCATAGGTGAACTTAATTAATACATGCTTCTATTTGTGGGGGCAACACACGCACGAAGTGACGAGAGTCTGTACGTAACTACTAATTATGCCTATGTCCGGATAGTTCTAGGCTTACATCATGATTTGTTGATACCATTATTTGATCCTGTTATTTACTTGCCTTGAAGGAATTAAGATCAAGTATACTTATTAAATGTCTTGAAAAGAGTTGAAATTAAGATTTTTGGGACATGAAAGTTTCATTTGGATTTCATATGTTGAAAATAATTAAAGAATATTATAAAAATAATTATTTGAGAAATTCTATATGCAAGCGCGTCCCAATTATATTCTACGAGCAGGGTGAATGTCCACTACTCTTATGGGATCGGGCCGTTCTCCTCGGCAGGATCTATGTGCCACACTCTCATGGGAGTAGGTCGTTCGCCTCGGCAGGTTAATAGATACATCTATGGTTCGTGTAGTTAGACCCTCGGCAGTGCACAGTTTAATTATTATGTCGGATAGGGCCGTACGCCTCGGCATTTTCTATATCATATCCTCATGGAATCGTGCGTAATATTCGGCAAGCAGCCAGTATATTCGTGAGTTATTCGGATTTGAATTCATGATAATTTACTTGATAAGGTCCACTACACCCTTATGTGTGCTCCGGTTAAGTAGGAAATTTCTAATGGAAAGCTTGAGTTCATTGTAAAGAGGGGAAATTTGTATCGCTTACCTTTATGTTTATTTAATTCATTTATTTACTCTGCCCCACATTTATTTACCTCTTTACTGTACCTGATATTATTGGACCACTAGTAAGTATCGGAGTCGACCTCTCGTCACTACTTCTTCGAGGTTAGACTGAATACTTACTGGGTACGCGTTATTTTCGTACTCATACTACACTTGTTGTCCATTTTGTTCTACAGGCACATACACATAGGGCTGTCAAATTTGGCCCAAGCCCAAATGACCCGCCCAACCCGCCCAAGGTTGGGTTGGTTATTGACCCGCCCATTTATTGAACTTAGTTCATCTTGACCCAACCCATTTCAACCCATTTAAAGTTGGGCTAATTTTTAGCCCAAATTGATCCGCGAGTAAGTTTGTCAAACTATCTTAGAAATAGTTTTATTTTTTGTTTAATATTTTAAATATAACCATAACAAAAGCAAAAAAGCCTTATTTAGTAATTATACAATTTATATGAAAATAACACATATTAATTAAAGTTTAATAAGAGTTGGACGGGTTGGGTTATGACCCGAATTTTAACCCATTTTGGCCCAAGTAACTTTTGGGCGGGTCATTCGACCCACCCAATTATTGGCTCAACCCATTTTGACCCGCCCAAAATTGACCCAACACGCCCATTTGACACCCCTACATACACATATAGTGGCCTCGTGGGCGCAGCAGCGTGGTTGATGCGGGGACTTAGGTGAGCTACATCTTATGTTACAATCTGCAGCCAGCAGAGTCTCCTTCAGAGTATTTATATTTTTCTTTCCCGTCCAAATTTGTATTCCATGCGGATAATGTATTTTGTTTTTGTTTTTTTCCTAGTTGATACTCATGCACTTGTAACACCGGGTTCTGGATGATTATGAGATATTCAGTATTGAAATTGAAAAATATTATTATTTATTGTTTAAAATTCATCTTTTACTAGTTAAATTGAAGTAAATTTATGATTTCAAAAATATTAAAATGAGAATTTAATTAACTATTTAGTGTTGGCTTGCCTGACAGTGGTGTCCGGCGCCATCACGACCTTTAACGGATTTTGGGTCGTGACAAAAACTTAGATACGCCAAATAGCTTATGTAATAGCACACATATGGTATATAGAAGTTTTGGCAATAACATCATACATGCAAAAATTATGATACTGGTCAATGTGCTTCTAAGTATATTCTTATCCCTTAATTAAACTTTCGTCTTCCGAAACTAAGGATTATCCTTTTAAATTTGTGTGAAATAATTTTTAGTATGTTTATGTTTTGCAAATATAATAAATAAAGCACAAGGATAAACATTCTAAATATTGGACTATATTTAACGCAATATATTTTATTGCATAAACTATATGTTGCACTTTCAAGAGAGATATCAAGATCGAAAACAAGAGTTCTGGTTAAGGAAGAGCAACCAAAGCATTAGGAGGAAACATACACAAAAAATTATTATCCACAAAGAAGGGTTCGTTAAGAGACAATCACATTAAATACTTTTAAACTATAATACGTAATTATCTAACTAACTTACTAACATGACAAAATTGATCATTTGTGTAAGTTTTGATGATGTCCTTTTATTTTAAATTTATGTATTATGCTAATATAATAATATTTTTCAGCACTTAGATAATTGTTGTATTATTATACATAAAATTTCTCTCATCAATTAAATTTTATTATTTTTTCATATAAATAAATATTTAAATCATCACGTGTCATTATTAACGTCATAGATACTAGTATAATATAGATGACTATTCTAAGATGTTGACAAGTTCTTACTGGACTTTACTATATAGATCTGTTTCGAAGTTCACACGGCACCTATTTGAATTCTTCGCAAAGCTATTTGCAGATCAACAATAATAACTCGTCGAGCCAATCTTTTCTTTTTTTCAAGCAAAAAGTACAGAAACGAAAACTAAAGTTTTACAAGCAATTCTCCCAAAGTGATATAATTCTAATCTGTTTAAGACGAAAGGTAGGCATTTCAAGCTTATCATGATTAAAAATGGTGTACCTTCATAATTATAATCTCATAAATACAATATTATCTCTTACACAAGAGGAATATCAAGGGGATCATACCCACCCACCATAAATTATTTACCCGGCACTACCCGTAAAGTTTTTTCTCTACCCATTTTTTTAATGTCCCACCCTTCCAATCAATATAAAGTACTAAGCTACTAAAACCAAATCAAATCAAGCCAATTCATGCCAAGTTAACCCAAGCCAACTGTAACAATCCGGACGGTCGTTTCATGAGTTACCACTGCATTTTCCTCATTTCTACTTCTTTATGTCTTGTTCGGTTGTATTATGTGGTATCGGGTTGGTTGGTTCGGGTTCGGAGTGGTTTTGTAGAGGAATGAGACACTTAGTCTCTTAAGTTGGTCATTTAGTTG
Source organism: Nicotiana sylvestris (assembly GCF_000393655.2). Lineage (NCBI taxonomy): Eukaryota > Viridiplantae > Streptophyta > Magnoliopsida > Solanales > Solanaceae > Nicotiana > Nicotiana sylvestris. The sequence continues at coordinate 71,987,983 of NC_091058.1, forward strand.
GAAAACTCAACCGGAAGTTGACTTGTGAGTAAACGATCTCGAATTTGATTTTTATGATTCGGATAGCTTCGTGAGGTGATTTAGGACTTATGAGCATGTTCGGAATGTAATTTGGAGGTCCATGGTAGATTTAGGCTTGAATTGGCGAAATTGAAATTTTGGCGCTTTCTGTTTGGTAGTGAAAATTTTGATATAGGGGTCGAAATGGAATTCTGAAAGTTGGAGTAGGTTCGTTGTGTCATTTGGGACGTGTGTGCAAAATTTCAAATCATTCGAACAAGGTTTGATAGACTTTTTGATAGAATTCGGAATATGGAAGTTTTGGAATCCTTAGGCTAGAATCCTAGGGTGATTTGATGTTGTTTTGAGTGTTCTGAAGGCTAGAACAAGTTTGAATGATGTTATGGGATATGTTGGCATGTTTGGTTGAGGTTCTGAGAGCCTCGGGTAAGTTTCGGATGGTTAACGGACCAATTCTTGGTGTTAGAGAGTTGCAGTTTGCTGGTTCTGTTGCAGAGGGATTTTGTTCTTCACATTCGCAAGAGAACCCTCGCATTCGCGAAGGGATGTTGAGAGGCGCAGGTAAGTTACTCTTCGCATTGGCGAAGTATGTCCCGCGTTCGCGAAGTGGAAAGACAGTTGGGGACCCCCAGGAATTTGTGCATCGCGTTCGCGTGGGAAGCGGTCGCGTTCGTGAAGGCCTTGTCAGCCGAAGCTTTGCATTCGCGTGAAGAGTGTCGCACTCGCGTAAGAGAAATTATTGGGCAGCGATTTTCGTGCTTCACGAACGCGAGGTAGTGGCTCGTTCACGAAGAAGGAAGCGTCTGGGAAGAAACTTTAAGTTCAAAAATGAGGGTTTAGTCCATATTTTCAAAAACTAATTTGAGAGCTCGGGAAGAGGTGAATTTGGAGAGGATTTTTAAGGAAAATTGGGGTAAGTGTTCTTCACTTATTTTGGGTTAAATTCCATAATCTAGTCTTAATTCTCATCATTTAATTTGAGAATTGGGGTAAAAATTGGGGGAAATGGAAGAAAATTGGAGAATGGATTTTTGATGATTTGGAGGGTCATTTGACGTCGGATTTTGATAGATTTGATATGTGTAGACTCGTGCATGAATGAGATTTCTAATTTTGTAATTTTTATCGGATTCCGAGTCATGTGCCCGGGGGTCGGGTTTGACAAATTTCGGGATTTGTGATGTAATTTGATTATTTTCACGTGGGCTTTGTTCCCTTAGCATATATTGATATTATGGTTCTGATTTTGGTTAGATTCGGGGTATTTGGAGGCCGAATGGAGAGGCAAGGGCGTTGTGGGCTAGAGTTTGGCTTGGCTTGAGGTAAGTAACGCTTCCAAACTTGGTTCTGAGGGTTTGAAAACCCGAACTACATGTTCTATGATTACTATTGAGGTGACGCAAATGCCAAGTGACGGGCGTGTGGGCATACACCGTGATAAAGGCGGCCTGGATCATTCCAGAGTACCGTTTAGTGACTCTTTATTGGTGATATACGTGTTGTACTTATGTGATTAAGTTAGTGAGCTGAAAATCATGCCAATCATCATGTTAAGGCTTCACGCCAATACTGTAGAGACCCGAGAGGTCGTTTCTTGCTATCATATCATTAGCTTCATTGATATTCTGCACTCAGTCCTATTTATGCATATTATATCATGCCTCAGACTCGATTATTATTATTTGACACATTATATCATTGTTCGGGCTAGTATCATGACATTTTTGAGCCCGTTTGTGTGAGACTGGAGAGTGATGATTGAGTGAGGCCGAGAGCCTGATATTGAGTGATAGTATGGGATCGGGTTGCACGCCGCAACAAGATGTTGAACATGCCTTCATTGGCTTGTTATAGCGCTTGGGCTAAGAGAAGCCCCACCAGAGTCTTTTCACCCCCAGTGAGCGCAGTTGATGATATTGAGGGATGGATCTTCCCTGGACATGGATCTTGTCTGAAGTATTGATATATGTAGATGGATCTTCTCCATAGGGATGGAACGGCCTTCCTCGGTACTGGATGACTACAGTCAGTGATGTATATATTTTTCGGTGGATCTTCCCTGGGTCGGATGGCCATATACAGTACCGAGTGGTTGAGCACTTGTGAGTGGAGGCATACGGAACATTGATCATGCTATTTGTGCATCGGTACTTAGAGATTTCCTGAGCTTTATACTCCGTACTGGTCTTATTGTATTTACTTACTGCTGAGCTTTTACTTGAACTGTAAGCATGTCTACTTTTCCGTACAGTTATTTACATATCTGTTGAGGTTTGGTTCGTCACTACCTGTCAATCCATAGGTTGGACTTGTTACTTACTAAGTTGGTGTACTCACGTTACCTCCTGCACCTTGTGTGCAAATCCAGGTATCTCGGGGCACGGTAGCAGTTGCTGATCTTATCAGTTGGAGACTTTTCCTTGGAGATTGCGAGGTAGTTGCCTGGCGATCACAGTCCCGCCTTCTCCTTCCTTATCTTCCTTTGTAGTGTATTTGTTGGTACTCTCAGACTGTATTAGTCTTGTTTTATTTCGAACCGTTGTAGTATGTTGCTCATGACTAGTGATACCCGAAGTTGGGCTTGTATTTTCCACTTGTTTTGATTTTCACTTTATATATTTTATCGGATTTCAGTCAAAAATATTGTTTTACTTAAGCCTTAAATGAAATATGGAGTAAATGGGTAATAGTTGGTTAGCCTAGTATCACGATAGGCATCATCATGACCGGGTCAGTTTTTGGGTCGTGACATATTGGTATCAGAGCCTAGGTTACATAGGTCTCACGGGTCATGAGCAGGTTTAGCAGAGTCTCGCGGATTGATACGGAGACATCTGTACTTATCCTCGGGAGGCTGCAGAACCTTTAGGAAAAACTTCACATTCTTGAATTCTTGTCGTGCGAATCTACTGACTCTGGTAACTAATTTTTTGTTATTCTATTCTCTCACAGATGGTGAGGACACGTACTACCGATCAGAATGGAAGACCACCAGTACCAGCAGCTGGGTCCACTAGAGGCCGAGGATGCGGTCGAGGCTGTGGTAGGGGCAGGGGTGTAGCCCGTACAGCATCTAGGGCAACACCTGCAGATCCACCCGCCGCCCCAATTGATGATCGGGTTCTAACGGGGGATGCTCTAGTAACACCAGCTCAAGCACCGACTGTACCTATTGTTATTCCGGGTCTCCAGGAGACCTTGGCTTAGATTCTGACCGTGTGCACCAGCCTTGCTCAGGCAGTCGCAGTTTCTACAACAGCAGCTACTTCTCAGGCCGGGGGAGGCACTCAGACTCCTACCGCTCGTACACCTGAGCAGGTTGTTCAGGGACTCCAGACACCATAGGCACCACCATCCCAGCCGGTTGAACTTGCTCAGGATTTGGTGGTTCCAGTTACGCCTGATGACAAGCAGTGTTGATTGGAGATGTTTGGTAGACTTCAGCCACCGACTTTCAGTGGCGTAGAGGGCGAGGATGCCTAGGGTTTCTTGGATAAGTGTTAGAGGATGTTGCGTACAGCGGGTATTCTGGAGACTAGTGGGGTCTCATTTACTATTTTTTAGGTTTCTAGAGCTGCCTTTACTTGGTGGGAGGCTTATGAGAGGCGTAGGCCTATTGGTGCAGTGCCCCTTACCTGGCATCAGTTCTCCATTCTCTTCATAGAGAAGTATGTACCGTATTCCTGCAGAGAGAAGCTATGTAGCCAGTTCGAGCAGCTGCGTCAAGGGGACATGACTGTGTCGCAGTATGAGATGAGATTCTCCAAGTTGGCCCGTCATGCTATCGGCTAGTTCCCATGGATAGGGAGAGGAACAAGAGGTTCGTTGATGGCCTCAATGATCAGCTACAGATTTTTCTGACCAGAGAGAGAGTATATGGCGCTCCTTTTGAGGAGGTAGTTTATAGAGATAGAATCAGTTTGTCGCCAGGAGTGGGATGAGAGAGAGGCCAAGAGGTTTCGGGGATCTGGTAGCTTTAGTGGTGTTCTTTCGGGAGGTCAGACTTAATACGGCAGAGGCCGTCTATTCAGACATGCTCATTCAACCGGTTCGAGTCACCGTGGTGTGTCATCTATCCATGTCTCATAGTTCATATCGGGGTCACTCTTCTCTCAGTGCCCTTCCAGCTCAGAGTTCGACTCAGGCACCATCAGTCCAGGGCTCATCTATGCCTGGTTCTTCTAGTGGGCATCCCGGTGCGCGGGGCTCCCTTCAGTCCCCTACCGCCATTTTCCAGGAGAGGTTGCTTCGAGTATGGAGATTTGGGTCATATTAATAGGTTCGGTCCCCGTCTTATGGGAGGTTCATCCCAGCAAAGGAGTCAGCCTTCAGCTTCAGCACCAGTTACTTCCCCACCCGCTCAGTCAACTAGGGGTCGCCCTAGAGGGGGAGGTCGATCAAGTGGTGGTGAGGCCCGTTTCTATGCCCTCCCAGCCAGACCAGATGTTATTACTTCAGATGCTGTGATTATCGGTATTATCTCAGTGTGCCACAGAGATGCTTCTGTATTATTTGATCCTGGTTCCACTTTTTCATATGTGTCATCATATTTTGCTCATTATTTGGATACGTCCCGCGAGTCTCTTGTTTCATCTATTCATGTATCTATTCTGGCGGGCAATACTATAGTTGTGGACCATGTATATCAGTCGTATGTAGTGATATTAGGGGTTTGGATACCCGAGTGGATCTCTTGTTGCTTAGTATGGTTGATTTTGACGTGATATTAGGCATGGATTGGTTATCACCGTGTCGTGCTATTATGGACTGTCATGCTAAAACAGTGATATTGGCTATGCCGGGGTTGCCACGGATTGAGTGGCGAGGTTCGACGGATTATGTACCCAGTAGAGTGATTTCATTTTTGAAGGCCCAACAGATGGTTGGGAAAGGTTGTATTTCTTATCTGGCCTTCGTAAGGGATGTTAGTGCAGAGACTCCTACCATTGATCCAGTCCTAGTAGTGAGGAACTTTCCGAATGTATTTCCTGCAGACCTATCGGGCATGCCACCGGATAGGGATATCAATTTTGGTATTGATCTGGTGCCGGGCACTCAGCCCATTTTTATTCCACTGTATCGTATAGCACTAGCAGAGTTGAAGGTGTTGAAAGAGCAGCTTCAGGAGCTTCTTGATAAGGGGTTTATTCGGCCTAGTGTGTCATCGTGGGGTGCGGTTGTTCTATTTGTGAAGAAGGATGGCACTATGAGGATGCGCATTGATTACAGGCAGTTAAACAATACAATCAAGAACAAGTATCCTTTGCCTCGTATTGATGATTTATTTGACCAGCTTCAGGGAGTGAGGGTGTTCTCCAAGATTGATCTCCGTTCAGGGTATCACCAGCTGAAGATTAGGGACTCGGACATTCTTAAGATAGCTTTCAAGACACGATATGGTTATTATGAGTTCCTTGTGATGTGTTTTGGGATGACCAATGCCCCAGCAGCGTTTATGCATTTGATGAACAGCATGTTTCGGCCTTATCTCGACTCGTTTGTCATTGTGGTCATTGATGATATTCTGGTGTACTCGCGTAGTCAGGAGGAGCACGCAGAGCATTTAATAGTTGTGTTGCAGAGATTGAGGGAGGAGAAGCTTTATGCAAAGTTCTCCAAGTGTGAGTTTTGGCTCAGTTCAATAGCTTTCTTGGGGAACGTGGTGTCCAGTGAGGGTATTCAGGTTGATCCGAAGAATATAGAGGTGGTTCAGAGTTGTCCTAGACCATCCTCAGCCACATAGATCCGTAGCTTTCTTGGTTTGGCGGGTTATTACCGCCGGTTCGTTCAGGGATTTTCATATATAGCATCACCCTTAACCAACTTGACTCAAAAGGGTGCTCCATTCATGTGGTTGGATGAGTGTGAGGCGAGCTTTCAAAAGCTCAAGACTGCCTTGACCACATCTCCAGTGTTAGTTTTTCCATCAGTTTCAGGTTCTTATACAGTGTATTGTGATGCTTCAAGAGTTGGTATTGGGTGTGTTTTGATGTAAGAGGGTAGAGTGATTACGTATGATTCTCATCAGTTTATGCCCCATGAGAAGAACTACCATGTTCATGATTTGGAGTTGGTTGCCATTATTCATGCGTTGAAGATTTGGAGACATTATCTCTATGGTGTGTCTTGTGAGGTGTTTACTAATCATCATAGCCTCCAGCACTTGTTCAAGCAGAAGGATCTCAATTTGAGGCAGTGGAGATAGTTGGAGCTGCTAAAGAATTATGATATCACTATCTTGTACCATCTGGGAAAGGCCAATGTGGTGGTCGATGCCTTGAGTAGGAAGGAAGTGAGTATGGGGAGTTTGGTGTATATTCCTATTGGGGAGATACCTCTTGTAGTTGATGTTCAGGCCTTGGCCAATTGGTTCATGGGGTTGGATATTTTGGAGCCCAATCAGGTATTAACTTGTGTGATTTCTCGGTCTTCCTTATTTGATCGCATCAGAGAGCGCCAGTATGATGATCCTTATTTTCTTCTCCTTAAGGACAGGGTTCATCACGACGATGCCAGAGATGTGACTATCGGTGATGATGGGGTTTTGAGGATGCAAGTCCGAATATGTGTGCCCAATGTAGATGGGCTTCGGGAGTTGATTCTAGAGGAGGCCCACAACTCGCGGTATTCCATCTATCCGGGTGCCGCAAAGATGTACCAGGATTTGAGACAGCATTACTGGTGGAGAAGAATGAAGAAGGATATTGTGGGATTTGTAGCTCGGTGTCTCAATTGTCAGCAGGTGAAATATGAGCATCAGAGACCGTAGCTTGCTTTAGCAAATAGATATTCCAGAGTGGAAGTGGGAGCGGATCACCATGGACTTTGTAGTTGGACTCCCACGGACTTTGAAGAAGTTTGATGTTATTTGGGTGATTGTGGATCGGCTAACCAAGTTTGTGCACTTTATTCTGTGTGTACTACCTATTCATCAGAGTAGTTAGCAGAGATTTATATCTGAGAGATTGTTCGCTTGCACGATGTTCCAGTTTCCATCATTTCAGATAGAGGTACTCAAATTACTTCACAGTTTTGGAGAGCCGTGCAGCGAGAGTTGGGTACTCAGGTTGAGTTCAGCACACCTTTTCACCCTCAAACAGACGGGCAGTCTGAGCGCACTATTCAGATATTGGAGGACATGTTGCGCACTTGTGTCATTGATTTTGGAGGGTCATGGGATCAGTTTCTACCGCTTGCAGAGTTTGCTTATAACAACAGCTATCAGTTGAGTATTTAGATGGCTCTATATGAGGCTTTATATGGGAGACAATGTAGATCTCCAGTTGGATGGTTTGAGTCGGATGAGGCTAGGCTTTTGGGTACAGACTTAGTACAGGATGCTTTGGACAAGGTGAAGGTAATTCAGGAGTGGCTTCATACAGCCAAATCGAGATAGAAGAGTTATGCTGATAGGAAGGTTCGTGATGTATCCTACATGGTTGGGGAGAAGGTTCTCTTGAAGGTTTCACCCATGAAGGGTGTTATGAGATTTGGAAAGAAGGGCAAATTGAGTCCTCGGTTCATTGGGCCTTTTGAGGTGCTTTGGAGGATTGAAGAGGTGGTTTATGTGCTTGCTTTGCCACCCAGCTTGTCGAGTGTGCATCCGATATTTCATGTTTCTATGCTCCGGAAGTATATTGGTGATTCGTCCCATATTTTGGATTTCAGCATGGTTCAGTTGGGCGGTGATTTGACTTATTATGTGGATCCAGTGGCTATTTTGGAGTGTCAAGTTCGAAAATTGAGATCAAAGGATATAGCTTCAGTGAAAGTGCAGTGGAGAGGTCGGCCCGTGGAGGAGGCTACCCGGGAAACCGAGCGGGAGATGCGGAGCAGATATCCTTACCTATTTGAGGCTTCAGGTATGTTTCTAGACTCGTTCGAGGACGAACGTTTGTTTTAGAGGGGGAGGATGTAAAGACTCGGGCAGTCATTTCATGAGATACCACTCTGTTTCCCCCACTTATGCTTCTTTATGTCTTGTTCGACTGTATTATGTGGTATCGGATTTGTTGGTTCGGGTTCGGAGTGGTATTAAAGAGCAATGAGACACTTAGTCTCTTAAGTTGGCCATTTAGTTGAAAAAGTCAACTGGAAGTTGAGTTGTGAGTAAACGATCGCGGAATTTGGTTTTTATGATTCGGATAGCTTCGTGAGTTGATTTGGGACTTAGGAGTGTGTTCAGAATGTAATTTGGAGATTTGTGGTAGATTTAGGCTTGAATTGGAGAAATTAGAATTTTGCCGCTTTACGGTTGGTAGTGGAAATTTTGATATCAGGGTCGGAATGGAATTCTGAAAGTTGGAGTAGGTCTGTTGTGTCATTTGGGACGTGTGTGCAAAATTTCAAATCATTTGGACGAGGTTTGATAGACTTTTTTATCAAATTCAAAATTTGGAAACTTTTGGAATCCTTAGGCTTGAATCCGAGGGTGATTTGATGTTGTTTTGAGTGTTCCAAAGGCTGGAACAAGTTTTAATGATGTTATGGGATGTGTTGGCATGTTTGGTTGAGATCTCGAGGGCCTCGGGTGAGTTTCGAATGGTTAACAGACCAATTCTTCGCGTTCGTGAGAGGACCCTCGTGTTCGCGAAGGGATGTTGAGAGGAGCAGGTGAGTTACTCTTCGCATTCGCAAAGTGTGTCCCGCTTTCGTGAAGACAAAAGGCAATTGGGGACCCCCGTGAATTTGTGCATCGCGTTCGCGTGGGAAGCGGTCGCGTTCGCAAAGGCCTTGTCAGCTGAAGCTTCGTGTTCGTGTGAAGAGTGTCGCGTTCGCGTAAGAGGAATTATTAGGCAGTGATTTTCGTGCTTTGCGAACGCGAGGTAGTGGCCGCGTTCGCGAAGAATGAAGCGTCTGGGCAAAAACTTTATGTTCAAAAATAAGGGTTTAGTCCATATTTTCAAAAACTCATTTGAGAGCTCGGGAAGAGGTGAATTTGGAGAGGATTTTCAAGGGAGTAATTGAGGTAAGTGTTCTTCACATGTTTTGAGTTAAATTCCATAATCTAGTCTTGATCCTTATCATTTAATTTGAGAATTTGGGGTAAATATTGGGGGAAATGGAAGAAAATTTGAGAATGGATTTTTGAGGATTTGAAGGGCCATTTGACGTCGGATTTTGATGAATTTGATATGGGTAGACTCGTGAGTGAATAGCTTTCTAGTATTGTAATTTTTATCGGATTCCGAGTCGTGGTCCTGGGGGTCGGGTTTGACTAATTTCGGGATTTGTGATGTAATTTGATTATTTTTGCATGGGATTTGTTCCCTTAGAATATATTGATGTTACGGTTCTGATTTTGGTTAGATTCGGGGCATTTAGAGGCCGAATTGAGAGGCAAGGGCGTCGTGGGCTAGAGTTTGGCTTGGCTTGAGGTAAGTAACGCTTCCAAACTTAATTCTGAGGGTTCGAAACCCCGAACTACGTGTTCTATGATTACTATTGAGGTGATGCAAATGCCAAGTGATGGGCGTGTGAGCGTGCACCGTGAGAAATGCAGCCTGGATCATTCCAGAGTGTCGTTTAGTGACTCTTTCTTGCTGATATTTGTATTGTACTTATGTGATTAAGTTAATAAGCTAAAAATCATGCCAATTATCATGTTAAGGCTTCACGCCAATATTGTAGAGACCCGAGTGGTTGTATCTTGCTATCATATCATTAGCTTCATTGATATTTTGTACTCAGTCCTGTTTATGCATATTATATCATGCCTCAGACTCGATTATTGTTATTTGGTACATCATATCATTGTCCGGACTAGTATCATGACATTTTTAAGCCCGTGTGTGTGGGACTGGAGAGTGATGACTGAGTGAGGCCGAGAGTCTAATATTGAGTGACATTATGGGATCGGGCTGCACGCCGCAGCGAGATGTTGAAAATGCCTTCGTTGGCTTGTTATATCGCTTGGGCTAAGAGAAGCCTCTCCGGAGTCTTTACACCCCAGTAAGAGCAATTGATGATATTGAGGGATGGATCTTCCCTGGATATGGATCTTGTCCGAAGTATTGATACCTAGAGATGGATCTTCTCCATAGGGCTGGAACGGCCTTCCTCTGTACTAGATGACTACGGTCAGTGATGTATATATATTTTGGGATGGATTCCCTGGGCCAGATGGCCATATATAGTACCGACTAGTTGAGCACTTGTGAGTGGAGACATACGGAACACTGATCATGCTATTTGTGCATTGGCACTTAGAGATTTCCTGAGCGTTATACTTCGTACTAGTCGTATTGCATTTACTTACTGCTGAGCTTTTACTTGAACTGTAAGCATGTCTACTTTTCCACACAGTTATTTGCATATATGTTGAGGTTTGGTTCGTCACTACCTTTCAGTCTATAGTTTGGACTTGTTGCTTACTGAGTTGGTGTACTCACATTACCCCCTGCACCTTGTGTGCAGATCCAGATATCTCGAGGCACAGTAGCGGTTGCTGATCTTATCAATTGGAGACTTTTCCTTGGAGATTGCGAGGTAGCTGCTTGGCGATCGCTGGCCCGCCTTCTCCTTCCTTATCTTCCTTTTAAGTGTATTTGTTGGCTACTCTCAGACTGTATTAGTCTTGTTTTATTTCGAACCGTTGTAGTATGTTGCTCATGACTAGTGACACCCGAGGTCGGGCTTGTATTTTTCGCTTGTTTTGATTTTCACTTTATATATTTTATCAGATTTCTGTCAAAAATATTGTTTTACTTAAGTCTTAAATGAAATATGGAGTAAATGAGTAATAGTTGGCTGGCCTAGTATCACGATAGGCGCCATCACGACCGAGTCAGTTTTTGGGTCGTGACACCAACCCAAATCAAGTCAAGCCAAGCTTATTCAATCCAAACCAATCAAAGCCAAATCAAGTTATGTTAAGCCAAATGGGTAAGAAAAGTGGGATGGATATATAGGTTGGGTAATTAGTTTTAATTAAGTAGGTATATATTACTAGTTTCCAAATGGATAAAAAATAATAAATAATTTAAGTTCAATGGGTATTTTGCATAAATTACTCGAATATCAAAAGATGTATCAGATCACATTCAAGAAGTAAAGATAGCATAAGAAGCATCAAGAGTTTAGTGGATCAGATTGCATCCAACTGGATCAGCATGTATATCTCGAAACCCAAATGGGAAAAGGTAAGTGCAAAATTAATTCCGCATATATAAAATATGTATTTGCTAGCCTCTCTATATATTATTGCGTTTTTTTTAAAGGGTGTGAATGAAAAATGGAAGAGCCACCTTTTGGATTGCACCTCTTCATATCACCCTTCCTTTGTCTATAAATTTAGAGGCTTGGCCTCATTTTTCAGATATGGAAAAAACTGAAAACTTCTCCCCTCTTTTCTATATTGTTGCATTATTTTCCAAATAAATATAAGTGTCAAGTGTGATTTGATCCGTTTGTTGAGTTCGCTGAAGTTCTGTCACTTGTAGTGTCGCTATCACAGAATAGTTATTTTGTTCTATCATGGGAGGAATTAATCCACAACCTTGGGCAACAGTGAGGGAATTAAATTCCTTAAGGACACATTGTGAATTTAGTGGGCTCGAAATTATTTTACGATTTGTTTATTGAACTAGCGCTTGTTTGCTTCTCTGATTTTCTGATTTTGAACACAGATTTTCCAACATATTTATAGAGAGAATTATTATATATTTTGCAGGGTATTATTTTGAAAACGACTAAAAATATGCATTTCTCATAAATGAATCCAATCCGACTTCCATCTTCCAAAACAATGATTAGCAACAAAAAAAAAACACTTTCAAGACAATAATTTAAGAAAATGAAAAATAAACCTTAAAGTGTTCCACAATATTAATGTCAAATTAACGTTTCAACGAACTAAGTTCCAAACAAGTTGCACGCCAAATTTTAACAAACACCTAAATCTTTTGGGCGTCTCGTACGTTAAGTGCACAATGGGCGTCGACAAGGCAAGTGTAGTAAGTGACACTCACTATGAAAGTGCCCATTTCAATGTCTTGGCCTTGTCCCTGAGTATAAACTTCTGTATTTTCCCTGAAGAATTGAGTGGTAAATCACCAAAAATTACTGCCTTTGGAACCATGTAATCCTGTAGCCAATCTTCACAAAACTTTATGATTTCCTCATCAGTAACAAAACACCCTTCTTTCAACTTCACAAAAGCACAAGGGGTCTCTCCTACAACATCATCAGGTGTTGCTACAACTGCAGCCTCCAAAACCATAGGATGCCTAATCAAAACAGCTTCAATTTCAAGAGTGCTTATAATTTTTCCCCCAGATTTGATTATGTCAACGGCGCGATCCTTCAGTTTTATATACCCATCTGGGTATTTAATTCCAAGATCTTTAGTCCTATACCACCCTCCCTCAAATGCTTCTTCAGTTTTTGTAGTATCTTTCAAGTACCCTAACATCATAGCATTGCCTCTAAACATGATTTCCCCTGTAGTTTTCCCATCTGCTGGCACACTTTTCATACTCTCTGGATCTTTTACATCAACTTCTTCCATCATAATACTGTGAATTCCTTCGCGAATTTTCATGTTCACATCTTCATTCGAGTTGGAAAAATCATCTTGATATTTCCTAGACATTGATATCATTGGACCAAGTGCTTCACTCATACCATATGCATGGTTAATATTAAATCCTAATTCTTCCAGTTTGGTCAGAATTTCTGGTGGTGGCAATACCCCTGCTACTGTTACATTCACCTGGTGAGGTAACAAGGGCTGATTTGTGGCTATGGCATCTGAAATTTTTGTAAGAATCATTGGTGCACCACAAAAATGTGTCACGTTATGAAGATAAATGGAATCCAAAATTTCTTTTCCACTGATTTTTGAAAGGCAAATATTAGTGCCACCCAAAGCAGCTACTGTCCAGGGGAGACACCATCCATTACATCGAAACATGTCCACTGTCCAGAGAAAAACAGGCATGTTTTGCATCTCATATCTGAAAATATCAGCAATTGCATTCAAATATGCAGCTCTGTGACCATACACTACTCCTTTAGGCTTCCCTGTTGATCCAGAAGTAAAACTTATCGAAATCGGATCAAATTCATTTTTCGGGTACACAATCTTGAAATTGGACTGCCCCATTTCTAGAAGGGTATGGTAATCCAGAATCTTTGTTGGTGGTAATGATACTGGTAGTTCTTTTTCATTGCTACTTTCATTGATTAAGGCCAGAAAATGTGGCTTGTCTTTTTCTTGAAGAACGTTAAGTGCTTCAAGCACAATCTCAATGAAGTCAGAGTACACAAAAATTACTTTGGCCTCTAATTGTTGAAGTAGTAGTGCCAAAGTGGCAGCATCTAGCCTTGGGTTAAGCGCAGAAAGGACTGCCCCAGCCATTGGTACAGAAAAATGCAGCTCGTAGAGTGCTGGTACATTAGGTGCCACTGCTGCCACCTGTTTATATTAGAATTAGAATTAATAAGCTTATAAATTAAGCTTATTATAGTAATTGGTTAACTATTTCTACAAAATAAGCTACAAATAAAATAAAAATTAGAGATGTCATGCAAAGACGTGAAAGCAAAAAGGAAGAGAAAGGAAATAATGTTTGAACTCCGTGTGATCATATATAGCTCAGAAACTAGATTGTTAATGTACAAAACAGTAGCTAGGGGCGGATCAGAATTTAAAGTTATGGGTTCGAAATGCCACTAATCGACATATCATTTGAGTTACTAGATTTGAAATTTAATATTTGTACATATTTAATAGATTTTTTAATATATATACAGTGTGGGTTAAAACTATAACTAAATTCAGCTGAATTCGTAGCTTTGATTGTGCATCCTATTAGAAATTTACCATCTCTTCTAGAGACTTCTAATCTAGCCCATATATAAGGTAATAAATTATTTACCTTGTCTCTCAAAGGAAATAATATATCAGATAATATTCTGTAGTTATGCATATACGGTAGTTTCTTTGATGGAAAGAAATTACCATATATTAGGAGTCCCTAAGGTAATTATAATTTATGGAGAAGTCCCTAGGGCTAAAGTATTTGCTAAGAGTCTCTATCCTACCTATAAATACTCATGTGACTCCATCCGTCTAGCATCCTATGATAGACACAGGCTAGAACGCTCCCTAGGTTTTCTGTCAACATTCTTCCAAGGCGACTCTAAGATACTTGAACAATTATGACTGAACGTACGCTCCTTATTTAATTTCCACTACAACAGCTCTGCGTATGTATTAAATTTCAGCATGTGGTATCAGAGATGCCCTTTAGTTGTGTTGTTCAGTATCTAATTGTTGTTACGCTAATTAGAACTTTTGAAATCAATCAAAGAATTTTATTTTAATTGGAAGTTTTAAGCACTGTCAATTACAAGATTAGTGTTTAAATTACCTTACATATTCTGTGATTGAAGTTCATATTCTCATTGAATTTGTTAGTCAAAGCATTTTGATTTAATTTATCAATATGTCTATTTACTTGAAGTTTTCACATAATTACATTCTTTGTGGCGTAAAATTCTTGTTAAAGTTTCTGAACCAAGAATTTTGTAGTATTGGTCTTGAAGACAAGTGGTAACACTGTAGTCTTGGGTGAAACTTCTAGATCTATTATGTTTTGATCCATATGAAGTAATTGGATTCACCCCTAATCTGACAAATGATGTATTGCACTGTTTACAATATAGAGATGCTGCTTAGCTTTGATTTTTTTGTTTATTTTTTTGTGTTATCTTGTTCTTTAAAGCCTCGCAGTAATCATGTAAGCTAGATTGAAATAATTGCTTCAAAGGATAAAAGACATTAGACTAGTTTTAAGTTTCTGTTACCTGGAATATGTCTAATATATGTATAAGTTTTAGAAATTTTATTTTGAAGTTGAGACTACCTACAAGGGCGTCCTTTAGTTTTCGGCGGCAGATTAATATGCTTGCATGTATTGTTTATTTTATTTATTTTGAATGCCTTTGACCATTAAAATAATAGCAAAGGTTTAAAAGGGATAAAGCCTAATGTTTGTGTGATTGAATAGAAAACAATACGATTAATTTTGTTTGCTTTGCCACTATATAAAGTAGTTAGTTCAATTAAAAGAATTAACCTTAGGTAATATGGGGTTAAGCCTATATCGAGTATGCCCATTCAAAAGTTAATCAACATCTTGTTTAAGTTAATTAATTACGGTTAATTATTTTGAGATATCATTTGAGTTTTCTTTTATGTGATGTATTTAGGAGTGGCCATAGCATCTTGAGTACTTAATATAAAAGAAATTGAGTTATTTAATCACATAAAGTTTAGTGATTAAAAGTTATAATGGCATCTTTTTAGTCTAGTTATCTTATTAAAATGGTAACCCGATCCTACAGGGAGGTAACCATTTTGGTGAGATTAATTGGAATGAGATAGTAAACCTTTAAGTTAAAATTATCTTATGCCCACAGGTACGGATAATTTTTTTTATGTATTTTGGTTTACTACTCTAATAAAGTAAGTAAATTCTATGCATGGGTTGCTACCTCTACCCTAAGGAAGGTCTAGAATTTACTCAGAATCGATATTTTACTCGATTCACCTTTTGATGGATTGTACTTTATAGCTTATGTATGTGTATCCTTGTTTTGCAGTCTTTACAGCTTTTCCTACCGATATTATTAATAAGAATGCTCGAATTCCAATGCTTTCTGGTGACAATTATACTAAATGGAAGGAGAAAGTCCTTCTCACTTTAGGGTACTCGGATTTGGACCAGGCACTCCGTATGGATGAATCACCTATTCCCACGGAATCAAGTATACCAGTGGTTAAGGCAAATTATGAGCGGTGGGAGCGATCTAATCGCTTAAGTTTAATGCTCATAAAAGCCCACATAAGCCAAAGCATTAGAGGTTCTATCCCTAATAGCGATAAGGTCAAAGCTTACATGAAGACAATTGATGAATAATTCGTAAGCTCTGACAAAGTATTGTACAGCACCCTTATGAAGAGGCTCTCAAGTATGGCTTTCGACAGAAGTCATACAGTGCGTAGTACATTATGGAGATGAGAGACATCGCTGCTAAACTCAAGTCCCTTGAGGTTGATATGTCTGAACCATTTCTTATGCATTTCATTCTCAACTCACTTCCTGCAGAATATGGTCCGTTCAAGATTTCTTACAACACACATAAGGATAAATGGTTAACCAATGAACTCTTGACCATGTATGTTCAAGAAGAAGAGAGGTTGAAGCATGAGACACCTGAAAGTGTTAATATGGTGACTCATGGTAAGAGAAATGCAAGGAAAGACAAAAGTGTTCCCATGAAGAAGAAAGGCACTTTTGACAAAAATGCTTGCCGTTTCTGTAAGAAGAAGGGACACTAGAGGAAGGATTGCCTGAAATACAAGAAATGGCTTAAGAAGAAAGGTAATTTTACCTTTGTATATTATGAATCTAATTTTAGTGAAGTTTCTGATAATACATGGTGGATTGATTTTGGAGCTACAATTCATATTGCCAAAATCATGCAGGGTTTTTTAACTCAGAGGAAGCCGATAGGAAGTAAACAATTCATCTATTCTGACAATAAGATGCGTTCACGTGTGGAAGGCGTGGGGACTTATAGGCTCATTTTGAAAGATGGTTTTCACTTAGATTTAGAAATACTTTTTATGTTCTAGACTATTCTAGAAATTTAAATTCTATTTCAAGGCTATCTATTAGTGGATATGATTTGAATTTTCATTATCCTTCTGTGAAACTTTTGAAAGATAATAAAGTTATTGGTTTTGGAAATTTAAAATAAAAATTTATATAAACTTGAGCTATACCCCACATTTGAATGCAATGTTTGAACCTTGCATGACAAAGAAATTGGCACAAAGCAATGTATTATCAATAAGAACTCATCAAATCTTTCGCACAAAAGATTGGGACACATCTCTATCAAAAGAGTCAAAAGGTTGGTTAATGATGGAGTTCTAAAAGCTCTTGATTTTTCTGACTTTGGGACTTGTGTGGACTGCATAAAGGGTAAGCAGACCAATAAATTAACTAAAGGTGCCAAAAGGAGTTCTCGATTGCTTAAAATAATACATACACACATCTGGGGACCTTTTCCTACCCCTTGCTTGAATGGTGAGAGATATTTTATCTCATTTATTGATGACTATTCAAGATATATGTATCTCTATTTTCTGTTTAACAAATCAAAAGCACTTGATGCTTTTAATGTTTACAAAACAGAAGTAGAGAAATGTTACACCCCAAGTTTTCATACGTGAGAGTACGTCGTAAGTCATTGATGTAAGCTCGGAAATGAGATTATATTTGGAAGCAAATAAAGTAAGTTAATCATGTTACCTTGGAGGTTACAAATATTTAAGATCATGAATAACGAGTACCAAGAGGGTTGGAAATCTTAGAAGCTAAACCAATTGAAGAAAATAAGTTTCGTCAAAAGTCGACAAGTTTGGAATGTTATAACATGTTCTTTGGGGTGAGACTAGGGTTCTTAACATGATAAGGAGGTTATTCTATGAGTTATTTTAGTTGTATGATAATCATTTTCTACATTTTGAAGGCAAGCAAGTTGTGGAACAAGAGTTGGCAAAGGTCATCACAAGTTACATTCATAAATTTGCTAAAATTTAGGTCAAATGTATCTGAGAATTTATCCAAATATTCTTGGAATCATGGGGTGTTCTACCTACCAAATTGAAGATCTACGAGTCTAGTTACTAAGGCATTAAACCGTTCGTCAATACGACATTGGAGTAGAGAGATATTCGTGATTTCGCGAGACCGCGCAAGCAGCTCCCAATGGGACCCACTTAGGTGGTGGTTGACCTACTTCAATTTATAAACGATTTGAACGCCTATTTTTGCTCATTTTTCAACTAAAATTCGTCTCCAAACTTCTTCTAACCCTCCTAAACATATACCACAAGGGATTGTAGTGATTCCAAAGTATTTACACAATATTTCAACATCAAAACTTAGTTCTAGTGAAGAACAACACCTCTTTAAGGTTGTGTTGTCATTGAGGATTGTTGTGGGCTGTATTTGGATTAAATTCCAAGTTGTTGCTTCTTTCTAAGGTGAGTATAACAGCCTAATAATTGTGTTTAATCTTGCTTGTATGTTGGTTAAGTTGTTAGGATGATAAACTACAAGATAATACTTGGGTTAGCTTAAGTCACTTCTATGGTGTTGTATTGCTATTGAGGGTTGTTGTAAACTGAATATAACTTGGATTTTGACTTGAAGTTACTGTAGGAGGTATTTATATTGTGTTCTTACTTGTTCCTAAGGTTATCTTGATGTAGATTAAGTTAAATGGATGGGCTAGACATGAACTAGTGAATAAAGTTGCTAATTGAGGATAGTTGAAGTTGTGGATTATTTTCGTTGTTATAAATATATGATTTAAGGCTGGAATCATTGATTAATGACTTTATTATCATGTTAATGATACTTTTATGTTGAAGTAATAAGTCTACAAGGATTGATAAGGGGTATACGGATTCCAATCGGAGCTTGCCGCTCGTCGTAATGTAGTTGTGACTTGTTGTTGTTATATGGTGTCTTGATATTGATAATTATGTATTGATGGATTGCTCTGGTCATTGTTGTTTGTATATGGTATTGGAGGAGGCCCTTGTTACAAGGGAGATGCTGCCAAAATTTACGTAAACGAGCTACTAGCTTAAGTTATAGACTTAGCCTTTGCTCAGCACTGATTTTGAATCTCCTTATACTATGATAGATTGAGTTGACTTGTTTGAAGAGTTGCTTGGAAGTGATTAAGGACTCAACGGGTTTAAGGTATGTTAAGGCACTTTCTTCTTTCTTTTGGCATGATCTAAAGTGAAATGAATACGCTACTTCATAACGGATCTACTCCTAGCAACTAAGGTTGTCCATGTTGTTCTTTCCTTATAAAATTATTCTAAGCAAGTGTGTATGATCCTTGAATCCTACTAAGGTTCATATAGAGGGTATGGATGTCCATAGTTCTCTTAAGTCACTCCAAAAGGTTTAGAAGGTGATTCCATGAGTCTATCATGCATTATATATAGTATCTATTTTACTCTACCGAGCCGCTCTATAGTCGGCCGGGTACGGCACCTACTGTGAAACCACTGATCAGTTGGGTTTACCTAGCTCCACGTGGCCGGGTACGATTCTACCAAACCTTATGATGGTCGGGTACGCTTTTACCGAGTCCTCTTTGAGGTCGGGTACGATATGATGATGATGATGCCCACAGAGGCGAATGTTTTAAAAAGTTTATGTATATATATGTATTATGCATTTCATATCATATCCCCTAGAGGCACTCAGATGTTACAGGTTGTATCTCCTTTATCTCTCTCTTTACATTACTGTTCTTGTTTATACTTTCCTGCCTAACATACTCGGTACTTTATTCGTACTGACGTCTCTTTTGCCTGGGGACGCTGCATTTCATTCCCGCAGGTCCCGATTGATTGGTTGACAGTCCTCCTAGTAGGCTATCAGCTCAGCGAAGGTGTTGGTGCACTCCACTTGCTCTGGAGTTGCCTATTTGGTAGTATGCTTTGGATATGTATTGATTGGTATGGCGGGGCCCTGTCCCGACCTTTATGATTTTATGTACTCTTAGAGGCTTGTAGACAGATGTCAGGTGTATGGATAATTATATGGACTTGTCGGCCTATGTTTCGAGTTTACTAATGGTCATGTCAGCCTTATAGGCCTGTTTGTCACATATATTAGTTTGTATATCATGTTGGGTCTTCATATGTTGAGTATTCCCTTATGTTTTATTCTTGTTATCTCAGGACGTGTTTTCTGGCTCATTTACTCATGATAACATGATAAGAAAGATATATTACATTGTTACTCGGTTGAGTAAGGCACCGGGTGCCCGTTGCGGCCCTTCGGTTTAGGTCATGACAGAAGTGGTATCAGAGCAGTTCTGTCCTAGGGAGTCTACAAGCCGTGTCTAGTAGAGTCTTGTTTATGGGTGTATTGTGCACCACACTTATAAGCAGGAGGCTACAAGGCATTTAGGTCTGGCACTCTTTCTTCTTACTCTAGATCGTGCAGTAGAGCTCAGTTGTAAGAATTAAAACTCCTAAATTCGACTTTAGTCGTAATACAACGATACCTATGATAAGTAGGATTTTAACATGTTTTATACCCATACTTGCCTGCGCTTTGAGTGTAAATTGCTACAAAATAGTCCCAAATATCTTACAGATTGCGCTTGATTGCAGGTTTGAGCTATAAAGTGACAAATCGTCAAAGATCGGCTCAAATTGGAGTGAAACCTGCTCAAGTGCCAAAGATCAGTAGAGTGAAGACATTCAGAACTTGGTGCGGACCGCACCATCATGTCATGCGGCCGCACCATAAAAGTTCAGAGACTGGGAACTTACAAGCCATGCCCCATGTGGCCGCGTCCCAGTTCATGCGGCCCGCATCTCACTCATGCGCCGCACAATGTTGATATGCGGCCGCGTCCAATAAGTTCAGAGAGTATTATATTCCATAAGCAAACCACGCGGTCACGTCCAACTACATGCGGCTCGCGCTCCCTCCCATGCGGCTACACTCTAGGGTCACGCGGCCCACATCAGTGAAGTTCAAAGAAGCTGCAAAACCTTTCATGCGGCCGCACAACAACTTTGTGCGGTCCGCGCAAGTTTTCACGCGGCCGCACCCCAACTTTGTGCGGTCCGCATCACCATTTTCAGAGAGCAAGATTCAGAGGTCAAACAACCCAGTGCGGCCGCGTGCCATCTTTGTGCGGTCCGCACTAACCCCGCAGGGGCATTTTTGTCCAGTTTTTTCAGCCCACTATAAATAGAACATTTTACCATTTTTAGGTCAAGTTTTGTACAACTGACAGCTGCTGCACTCGTGAGACTTATGTTTTGGCCTATCTTGGGCATTTTTAGCTTAGTTTCATCATATATTATTGTAGTTTAGCATTAGCAATTAATTAATATGGTTGTTTCATCTTTTTTTTCTTCATTTTTTTGTTTTAATTATGTCTAGCTAAACCCATTAGCTAGGGTTGTGGCTCAACCCTAGTGTGGGTAATTAATGGGTGTTGCTTCTTACTGATAGATTGATGGTTGCAAATATTGATTCTAGCTTAGTGGGTCTTGAACTTTCTTGAGAAAGAGAGTCTATGACCCTAAAATTGACCCAACAAGGAATTGGGGTGGATCCATGAAGAATGGTAGTCCCAATTAACGGGTTAAACCTCGAGAGAGTAATCACCCTACTTGAACCCTAGTTACTTGGTCTAATTGGCCTACCCAATTGATCTCGAGAGAGTCAATTGGGCAAAATCGCTCTCTCTACCGAGAGGTGTGAGAGTGAGTACAAATGTGCACGGTTATAACATTGATCCCAATTATGTCAATCTATTATTAGTAACCTCTACCCGTTAGTTAACCACCTAGGTGATGCCACGACCCTAGTACCTTTCTCTATATTAATCACAACTTAGAACATACCCTTTTAGCATAAATTAGCTTAAACTTGTAGTTGATAATAGTAGTGATTAAACAAAAACCCAAAAAATGGTAGAAGTACAATTAGGAGCAAACACGCATTCCTAGTCTAAACAAATACGCAACTCCATTCCAAGCTCCCTGTGGAAATTGACCCCGATACCACTATTCGGGTAAAAGTATTAGCGCCCGCTCCTCCTACCGACTTTAGTCGTAATACAACGATACCTACATCCACAAAGACAGTTGGTAAGAGATTGCATGTGGATGTGGAAGAGTTGAGTCAGAGGAACTCGATTTCACATCATGCTTATGATGAGTAAATATGAGGTCTTCAACAGATCATGTGTGTACTAAGATGTGTATGCTTCTTAATAAGGAGCCTTAAGGCACGGATATCTATTCACGAATATGGTGAAAATCTATGAGGAATTCAGAAGCTAGATACAAGTTTTAACAAGTAAAAGAAGTAAGGTGAAGAGGGGTACGAGGCACCCAGATAATGAAGATTATCAATATTTTCAAATCAGGCAGAGAAATATAAGCATTTTGGTACCTTCATCAATGACAGAGGTAAGTACAATTGGCCACACCCATCTCAGTTATGTTCTATGGGAGCTAACAGATATTATTTAAGAGAAAGATGGGATATCAGGATCCAGTTGGAGTTAGAGTAACCCAAAAATTGTGGATAGGTTGTTATCATTAACTAACGTTTCCGAAAGATGGTGCAAATGTGGTAATAGATCTCCTTCTAAGACACCCAGATGGTGAACTCTAGAGTAGTACAATCAGATACGAATACTGGAATATTCAGAAATTTCAGAAGATAGGTAGTGGGATCCTAGAAGGGACAAATATTTACCTTAGTATGACTCTAGCCCCGAGTAAAAAAAGAATGTTAGGCATTCCCAAGAGCCAGTGAGATGAAGCTAGGGGAGCTTATAGGGAAAGAACTTTTTGTTGAAGTTTTCAGAATAAAGTGATAGACAAAAAAATATTATCCGGAGAATAAGAAGAAAATAAATGAAGCATCATGAGTAAGATGTGATATATGGGTGATAACAGTAAATCAAAATATGACACGATGACAGAGTCTATAGTCAAGTGAAGGAAAATACAAGAGGTGACAAGCCTTAAGGCAATAAAAGAGTATAAGCCATAAAGTCATATTCTTATTTCGAGAAATGAGATGGTGACTTCAACGTGATTACCAGGAGGAAAGGTTAGACCCCAGAGTAATAAAAATCAGTATGGGCTGGTGAACAAGATAAAACCGAACATGAATTAGGGACCGGAGGATTTGATAATGGTCGACATCGTGAGAATTTCAAAGATCGTGCTCCAACAATAATAGAATAGACAACAGACGAATAACCTTTAAAGGTTATTTAGGAAGTCGCTTACCTAAAGCAAGCACTCTAAGCAGAGTTAATCTTAAGGGACTAAGTGTGCCAGTTACCGTAGGTGTCACCTTCGTGAAAGGTGCGTAAGAAATTTAGTTATCCCTGGTACAGAAGGTTACCATAAGGTGATTAAGGTTCATTGATAATATGAAAAGACGCCGAATATGAAAAGGTAAAACAACTATAGGTAGATCGTCGTAGTACTAAATCTTAGTACTCCCCTAAAGGGGGAATATGGTGTGATATGATATTAAGTCGGAGTTAAGCGGTTCAGTTAACTATGGAATTGTAAAGAAAGAATGTGGTAAAAAGGAGAAAGGGATGATGTTGCATTTATTCAGTTCTTGCAGATATGTTGCAACTTCAGAACATTATACAAGCACGACACCGAAGAGAGGCAGTAAAAGTTTTCGGCCAGGATGTTATTGATAAATAAGTGTGAATGGACACTTGATACATCAAGAGCTAGTGGCGAGAGATAAGTTAAGAAAAAGGATATATCCCAAGAGGGATTATGCAGAATATATATATATATATATATATATATATATATATATATATATATATATATATATATATATATATATATATATATATGAGAATGGACCAACGAGTAATTAGTAGTTGATTCAGGAAGAGCCCAGTTATGGATAGACAAGAGGTCACAGATAAATCAATAGATCATGCAAGATAAATGTAGTGAATCGCAGCATAGTGAATTCAGTCTCGCAGATACGCAATCACAATCATTTGAAAAAAAATTCAGATAGGAGTTGAGGCAATTAAAGGTACAATTTTTAAGGTTTATGAAAATAAGAGAGAGTGCCACTAAGGAGACAATAAAAATTTGATCTTAGAAGTAACCCTACGAGCACAAAGGCATAAATTTATATAACTAAGGATTATTATAGGCGAGTAAGAATAACGAAAATTACCTTCGGGTGTACGATATATCAAGCTCGCAACTTTACAAGAGCCAGAAGGTCTCCCTAAGTACTACAATGAAAGACTAGCTGAGGAAATAAGGAAGAAGGTTTCCACCTAAGCATAGTGAGCTAAAGAGTAAATGATCCTGTAACAACAGTCTCACTACAATATTGTATACACTCCATAAGAAAGTGGCACCTATCATGGCTAATGAATGGTAAAAAAAAGCCATCAAAGGTGATGTTTGAGATCATATGAGGTACAGGAAATTATAGTATTCGTGGGCAAAAAGACAAGCCAAGTATTCATGCAACAAGTGATAGAACGACCAGCAAAAGTAATTGCTTACATTTAAGGACAACTGAGAAGGCACGAAAGGAAATTTATGGTGCTAGCAAGTTAAAGGAAGGTTGCGAGTAGTATAAATAGATCGGTGTAGGTCCTAAGGTAAAGTATTGTAGAGCAACAAGGTTTTAGGTAGATAGGAGTAAGGATATGAAAAGGTGAGTTAGAAGGTGACGAGAATATGTATGTCCTCGGGATTAAACCCATCAAAATAAGGGAGCTGATGATTTCCATATGTAATAAAAAACTCTATACAGCCTGAATGAACCCAGAGGAGTCTAAGACTAGGTGCATTTAGAAGAGATGGAATGTTGCCCTGGCGGTAGAATAAGGGTGTAATTGTGATAGATAAGAGGATGATTCTTAGGCCTTTGATTGAGTAATGATTTAACGAGAAAGGGATTTCATTAATTGCACGGGATTAGAATACCCCCATAAGATGAATCGCGTTGGGATGCAATGAAATACGGTTATTGAAGTATAGTATTATCCCTAGGTGGATCAGGAAAATCACTTCATATGTTCCCCGATAAGATGTGAGCCCTAGTGACAGTGTATTACGTAAGAGGTTGCAAGTTATCAGTGATAGATTATAGATCAACATTAAGGTGAATAAACAATAGATGGGTACAAGTTCCAAAGTTCGAGATGAGATTTGTTTGTTATTCTTAGATGAATAATAATGAGGAAGCACTAAAGGACTTAGATTTATACATATAGGATAAGCAGCGAGAGAGTAACCTGGAGTTGGGTAGCAAACCTCGGTAATAATAAACCGAAGTAAGTTTTATGGTATAGTATAACCTACCTAGATGTAGTAAATCCATAAGGATAGATATACAAGGCTATGAAACAAGAGATAGAAATAGTCTTAAGTTCGATAAAGTACCAAGCGAAAGACATCAGTACACCTATAGATGCCTAGAGGGACAGCTTGTCATAATTCTGTATATGTTCATAAAGTGAGGCTTAGAGATTGGCTAAAAGATGGAGGAAAAAGAGAATACGAGTCGCTAGGCGCTCATACAAGGACACAGTCGTACATACTGCATGACATAAGGTAGAAAATGTTACGATGTTGGAAGAATTCTGACCACATGTCATGGCGTGACAAAGAGGCCTAAAAAGGGGGAATGCCCAAGCGTTTGGATTTATTCACAAAACAGTGGCTTAGATGGAAAGATGAGCATTAAAGTATACGTAAGAGCTATAGTTTATGAAACTGATAAGCGCATCAATCAACATTCAAGGACGAATGTTCCAAAGGGGGAAAGATGTTACACCCCAAGTTTTCATACGTGAGAGTACGTCGTAAGTCATTGATGTAAGCTCGGAAATGAGATTATATTTGGAAGCAAATAAAGTAAGTTAATCATGTTACCTTGGAGGTTACAAATATTTAAGATCATGAATAACGAGTACCAAGAGGGTTGGAAATCTTAGAAGCTAAACCAATTGAAGAAAATAAGTTTCGTCAAAAGTCGACAAGTTTGGAATGTTATAACATGTACTTTGGGGTGAGACTAGGGTTCTTAACATGATAAGGAGGTTATTCTATGAGTTATTTTAGTCGTATGATATTCATTTTCTACATTTTGAAGGCAAGCAAGTTGTGGAACAAGAGTTGGCAAAGGTCATCACAAGTTACATTCATAAATTTGCTGAAATTTAGGTCAAATGTATCTGAGAATTTCTCCAAATATACTTGGAATCATGGGGTGTTGTACCTACCAAATTGAATATCTACGAGTCTAGTTTCTAACGCATTAAACTGTTTGTCAGTACGATATCGGAGTAGAGAGATATTCCTATTTTCGTGAGACCGCGCAAGCAGCTCCCAATGGGACCCACTTAGGCGGTGGTTGACCTACTTCAATTTATAAACGATTTGGACGCCTATTTTTGCTCATTTTTCAACTAAAGTTCGTCTCCAAACTTCTCCTAACCCTCCTAAACATATATCACAAGGGTTTGAAGTGATTCCAAAGTGATTACACCATATTTCAACATCAAAACTTAGTTCTAGTGAAGAACAACACCTCTTTGAGGTTGTGTTGTCATTGAGGATTGTTGTGGGCTGTATTTGGATGAAATTCCAAGTTGTTGCTGCTGTCTAAGGTGAGTATAACAACCTACTAATTGTGCTTAAGCTTGCTTGTATGTTGGTTAAGTTGTTAGGATGATAAACTATAAGATAATACTTGGACTAGCTTAAGTCACTTCTATGGTGTTGTATTGCTATTAAGGGTTGTTGTAAACTGAATATAACTTGGATTTTGACTTGAAGTTACTGTATAAGGTATGTATATTGTGATCTTGCTTGTGCCTAAGGTTATCTTGATGTTGATTAAGTTAAATGGATGGGCTAGACATGAACTAGTGAATAAAGTTGCTAATTGAGGATAGTTGAAGTTGTGGATTATTTTCGTTGTTATAAATATATGGTTTAAGGCTGGAATCATTGATTAATGACTTCATTATCATGTTAATGATACTTTTATGTTGAAGTAAGAAGTCTATAAGGATTGATAAGGGGTATACGGATTCCAATCGGAGCTTGCCGCTCGTCGTAATGTAGTTGTGACTTGTTGTTGTTATATGGTGTCTTGATATTGATAATTATGTATTGATGGATTGCTCTGGTCATTGTTGTTTGTATATGGTATTAGAGGAGGCCCTTGTTACAAGGGAGATGCTGCTAAAATTTACGTAAACGAGCTACTAGCTTAAGTTATAGACTTAGTCTTTGCTCAGCACTGATTTTGAATCTCCTTATACTATGATAGATTGAGTTGACTTGTTTGAAGAGTTGCTTGGAAGTGATTAAGGACTCAATGGGTTTAAGGTATGTTAAGACACTTTCTTCTTTCTTTTGGCATGATCTAAAGTGAAAGGAATACGCTACTTCATAACGGATCTACTCCTAGCAACTAAGGTTGTCCATGTTGTTCTTTCCTTATAAAATTATTCTAAGCAAGTGTGTATGATCCTTGAATCCTATTAAGGTTCATATTGAGGGTATGGATGTCCATAGTGCTCTTAAGTCACTCCAAAAGGTTTAGAAGGTGATTCCATGAGTCTAGCATGCATTATATATAGTATCTATTTTACTCTACCGAGCCGCTCTATAGTCGGCCGGGTACGGCACCTATTGTGCAACCACTGATCAGTTGGGTTTACCGAGCTTCACGTGGCCGGGTACGATTTTACCGAACCTTATGATGGTCAGGTACGCTTTTACCGAGTCCTTTTTTAGGTCGGGTACGATATGATGATGATGATGCCCACAGAGGCGAATGTTTTAAAAAGTTTATGTATATATATGTATTATGCATTTCATATCATATCCCCTAGAGGCACTCAGATGTTACAGGTTGTATCTCCTCTATCTCTCTCTTTACATTACTATTCTTGTTTATGATTTCCTGCCTAAAATACTCGGTACTTTATTCGTACTGACGTCCCTTTTGCCTGGGGACGCTGCATTTCATGCCCGCAGGTCCCGATTGATAGGTTGACAGTCCTCCTAGTAGGCTATCAGCTCAGCGAAGGTGTTGGTGCACTCCACTTGCTCCGGAGTTGCCTATTTGGTCAGTATGCTTTGGATATGTATTGATTGATATGGCGGGGCCCTGTCCCGACCTTTATGATTTTATGTACTCTTAGAGGCTTGTAGACATATGTCAGGTGTATGGATAATTGTATGGCCTTGTCGGCCTATGTTTCGAGTTTACTAATGGTCATGTCGGCCTTATAGGCCCGTATGTCACATATATTAGTTTGTATATCATGTTGGGTCTTCATATGTTGAGTATTCCCTTATGTTTTATTCTTGTTATCTCAGAGCGGGTTTTCTGGCTCATTTACTCATGATAACATTCTAAGAAAGATATGTTACGTTGGTACTCGGTTGAGTAAGGCACCAGGTGCCCGTCGCGGCCCTTCGGTTTGGGTCGTGACAAGAAATAAACTGGTGCTTAGATCAAAATTGTATGATTTGATAGAGGTGGAGAATATTATAGTAGGTACACAGATTAGGGACAAGTTAAGGGTCTATTTGCTGAGTTCCTTGAAAGTGGAGGTATAATTGCTCAATATATTATGCCGGGAACACCACAACAAAATGGTGTGGCAGAAAGAAGGAACCAGACATTAATGGACATGGTAAGAAGCATGATCAACAGATCAAGTTTACCTTTATCCTTATGGAGTGAATCCTTAAAAACTATTGTGTATATTTTAAATAGGGTTCCATTCAAGGTTGTACCCAAGACACCTTTTGAGTTATGGAAAGGATGGAAACCTAATTTAAATCATTTACACGTTTGGGGATGTCCAACTGAAGTGAGGGTTTATAACCCACAACTACAGAAGTTGGATGAAAGAACAATAAGTGATTATTTTATAGGCTATGTGCTTAACTCTAAGGGGTTTAAATTTTATTGTCCTTATCATTCTCCTAAAATTATTGAGGCTAGAAACACTAAATTTCTTGAGGATCATGAAAAAAGTAGGAGTGGTTTGACTCAAATGGTGGAATTGTAAGAAATAAGAGAACCACATATGGTACATTTATTTTATTAGGAACTTGAATGTTGCTCAGAAATTCCCATGAATTATCTGAACAACAATAAGTTCAAGATCCACCACCAATTGAGGAGCCACATGAAGATCAACCCGCTTTACCTGAACCCACTAAAGAAGTGCCTGAACCAGTGGGAATGAAAAAATCCTCAAGAGTTCAAAAATCAGCAATTTCTATTGACTATGTTTTGTATCTTTAAGAGTCTGATTATGATATTGGACTAAAAGATGATCCATGCTCATTTTCACAAGTCATGAGTGGAGAAAACTCCACACTTTGGTATGATGCCATGAAAAAAAAGTTAGAATCTATGCCTAAAAACAAATTCAAGGATCTCGTCGAATTACTAAAAGGGATCCTCTATAATAGGTTCCAATTGGGTCTTTAAAATTAAAAGAGACTCATCTAGTAATATCGAACAAAGTAAAGTCATACTTGTAGCCAAGAGTTTTACTCAAAGGGAAGGCATTGATTGCCATGAAACCTTCTCTCCAGTATCAAAGAAGGATTCATTGAGAATAATTATGGCATTAGTAGCTCATTTTGATTTAGAGTTACATCAAATGGATGTGAAAACGGATTTCCTGAATGGAGATCTTGACAAGGAGGTATACATGCATCAGCCTGAAGGATTTTGTGATAAGGACAAAAGTCACCTTGTTTGCAAGTTGCATAATTCATTTATGAGATAAAGCAGGCTTCCCGCCAACGGTATATTAAATTTCATAATGTTGTTTCTTCATTTGGATTTACAGAGAACATCATTGATCATTATATATATCTTAAGATAAGTGGGAGCAAATATATTTTTCTAGTCCTATATGTGAATGATATTTCACTTGCAAGTAGTGATTTAAGATTATTACATAAGACTAAACAGTTCCTTATCCAGAATTTTGAGATGAAGGATATGGGTGAAGCCTCTTATGTCATTAGCATAGAGATTCATAGAGACAGATCCCAAATATTATTTGGACTATCTCAAAAGGCCTATATTGAAAGAATTCTGGAAAAATTCGGGATGAAGAACGATTTACCTATAGTAGCACCCATAATTAAAGGTAAAAAATTCTCATTGAATCAATGTCCACAAAATGCATTGAAGAAGGAGAAAATGAAAGATATTCTTTATGCTTCGCTTGTTGGGAGCCTTATGTATACACATGTCTGTACTAGACCTGATATTGCTTTTGTGATAAAAATGCTAGGCTCAAAGTAACTCTAGTCTTGACCATTGGAAAGTTGGTAAAAGGGTCTTGAGATATTTGCAAGGAACCAAGGATTTTAAGGTCAAATACAAATACTCTGACTCATTGGAGGTGATTGGATATTCAGACTCGAATTTGGGTGGATGTAAAGACATTGGTAAATCCACTTCTAGATACATTTTCCTTATTGCTGGAGGTGCTATGTCTTGGAGAAGTGTCAAGCAGACCATTGTTGCAACATTCACAATAGAAGATGAGTTTATAGCATGCTATGAAGCTACATCTGAGGTGTTATGATTGAAAAACTTTATTTCCAGCCTTAGGATTGTCGATTCCATTTCAAGATCATTGAGAATCTTATGTGACAATTCAACTGCAGTGTTCTTCTCTAAGAACAATAAAAGTGGCAGCGGGAGCAAGCACATCGGCATAAAGTACTTGATGGTTAGAAACTATGTGAAGAAGCAAGATGTAAATTTTGAGCATGTTAATACTACTTTGATGATTGTTGATCCTATGACTAAAGGTCTGCCGGCTAATATTTTCAAGGATCATGTAATCCATATGGGGCTTAGTAGCTCAATTTAGTCTTGCTTTGCTCTCTAACAGTTTGTCTAGACATTATGTTTATTTTGATATACATGACAGTGCGCATTTTTTATTTTTCATGTATTATTTGTGATCATTAATGGATCAATAAAATTGGACTCTAAATGACTTATATTAAGTTCATTCATAAAGTTGTTAGACACTTTGTCAAAATGTATTGTGCATTGTAATATATGGAATGAAGTGTTTTTTAAAAGCATGACCGTCATGATTCGTGTAATAATATATTCTAGTTAAAGTGATTGTTGCATAACTTTTAGTTGAGTGATAAAGTCTATGGTCATATTATATGTTTATCTCTCATAAAGGATTATCTGATTTCAATATGTGAGCCAAGTCGGAGAATGTTAGAAATTTACCGTCTCTTCTAGAGACTTCTAATGTGGCCCACATATAAGGTAATAAATTATTTACTTTGTCTCCCAAATGAAAATAATATATCAGATAATATTCTGTAGTTATGCATATACGGTAGTTTCTTTGATGGAAAGAAATTACCAAAAAAATATTACGAGTCCCTAGGGTAATTATAATTTATGGAGAATTCCCTAGTGCTAAAATATTTTCCTAAGAGTCCCTAGCCTACCTATAAATACGTCAGTGACTCCATTGGCATCCTACAATAGGCACAGGCTATAAGGTTTCCTATGTTTTCAGTCAAGATTCTTCCAAGGCGACTCTATGATACTTGAATAACTATGGCTGAAGGTACGTTTCTTGTTTAATTTCCGCTGCAACGGCTCTGCGTATATATTAAATTTCAACACATCCGCCCCTGCTGAAGTGCCGCGCTATCGATTTTAGCAGAATTTGAGTTAAAGACCAAGTATTGCTCATGCATGTTACTTAGGAAAATTTCTCATACATGTTACTTCCAAATAATGCGGCCATTGACTTCATGTATCTAGATGTTTTCCTATGGTCATAAGCCATATTAGTTGCACCTAGTCATCAATTTTCCTATGTGGATCTTTAACAGATTGCTCAAAAAGGACAAAGAATAAAAACTACAATGCCAAGTCAGAGCCAACATAATGAGGACGCGGAATGAGAAAAAAAATAGTTACGGAGTATTACTTTTTTCCATTAAGGCGTATATGTTCTGATCTAGAAGATCAAATTAATTTTATGCGAGACACTTTCATTACTACTATCTGAGACGTGGACAGAGGACTTGTAGTCTCATTTGTTTAATGGTAGTGCAAAAAAAATTCCAAGTAAAGCACTCAAATAAGGGGAAAAAAAACTCAAACAAGTATGGTCATCCTTAGACGTGATTATTCTTTTCATTTTTAAATCATGAAAAGGAGTATATACTTACTGTTAGTAGAAATTATAATGGTTGACCATACGTGTTTTATATGAGCTTATATTTCTAATATATATATATAGCTAATTAATATGTTTTTCTTTTCATAATCTTTTTTCTTCTTAGCTTCTTCGGCAATGGGCTATCCTAATCAATTAAATCGGTAGTTTCTTGTGATTTTTTTTTTTGTACCGTGTATGAGTGTTACATGCATATTTATTTTTTTGGTTAGTATGTTATTGTCTTAATTTGGAATTACTTTTCCATCCTTTCCTTTTAATTTCTTTCATCAATTAAACAAGTGGGACCACAAAAAAACTTTTCAAGTAAGAATGTATCACATAACTTATGTTTAATATATACTCTATATGTGATATACACAATAAAATTTTGCTTTTCTTTAGGTTTACGTTAATAGTACGCGTATATAGGTGTATGACTTATTTCGTCTAAAATATTTAAACACAAGAAGACCAAACTAAGACATACATGCATGATACATAAGCTTTTATATTTAATAGTGGTTAAATAATATGTATTCTCGCATCAACTTTTCTAATGCTCTGATATAGTGCACAACTTAAAAGAATTCCCTTAAATTTTGGTTTTAATCTTTTGTCAAATGTCAACTAGATGAGGAAAGGCCCGTATACGGGCCCAATATTGTAGTCTTAAAATTGTACATCCAAATTGGTTTCGCAAGTATTTTAACAGTAGGAAAAATCGGCCACTTGATGAAAGTTAAAACGAACAACATCATTCTTTACAATACAATAAAAGATGAATAAAAACTTATGGTTTTACTTCATGTCATGTATACAACAAAATTAAGAGAAAGTTTTCGTACATTAAATAAAGAGAACTTCCAATGGGACTTGCCTCCGTAAAGAGACAATTTACTATTTCAAACAAAGAGAACCAAAAGCACTAAACAAATATTAACATGATATAAATTGTAGTAATTCAAATTATATTTTATTATAACTCATTAAAATGATGTTAACTGGTGATAAAATAATCAACATTTGATAGAAGTCGATATAAATTATAGGGATTTTAATTTTTTTCTTAATTGAAGAGATAAGAAAAATGTTTTTATTTTTGTATAGATTTATCATATGTTAATTTTCATAATGAAACAATATAAAATTATAGTAGCAAATAATGTTTTAAGACAATTTATTGACAGTTGAAAACTTATCATGGAAGAATGGGTTCAAACCATATAGATTAAATTTTCACATCAATTAAGCATATAAGAGATAGCTTGCTAGTACAGTATGGACAAATCTCATCACTTAAATTAACTTTTGAGGTTTAACAAAATATTGAATATGATTTTTTTTAGTTTGAAACCGCTTTCAAATAGTGTGGATAGATGAAAATTTTTTAATTTTAATTTTTAAATTGCTTTAAAATTGTATGGGTTAATATAAAAATCTTGTAAATATTTACCGATATTTCTTTTTGTTTCTCTATTATTTAAATATAATTTTAGTTTCTCTGTGGAAACTTCCAGTTGACTAAACCAAAATTAATAATCTAACCAAAGGAGAAAAGGAATCCAAATGAGTATTTGCTTGCAATACTCTCGGCAAAAATAGTCTAATCAATAGTACATTTAAAGGAGTATTGTGTTTAGGGAAATGTGGGGTCCACGTATATTAATGATAGTTTGTATTTTAGAAATGCAAACAATGCATGAATTTTTTTGAAATAACATATATACCCTTGGTGGTTGACCATCTTTCCTTTTCTATATAATAGAAATATTAGCACTGGCCAACAAATACAGGCGAACAAGAATAACTCCTCATACAATTAATTAGCAAACGTTATACTATTATTAAGAAGACAACAATCTGCTTAACACTACGGAGGAGGGGGCGGAGGTCCCCACTCGGCCCCTTATGGTGACATCATGACGCAACTTATCTAATACTTATCATTTAGACATTATCGAAGAAAATAAGAAGGATTATGAAAGGAACACAAAAGGAGAATGAAACTCGAGAGGCTTGCTCTGTCGTCGTTACTATTAGAATTCTGAGTATGAACTCTTAAAATGGATTTTGAACAGCTAATAAGTGGACAAATATGGTTTTGTTGAAAGAAAAAGACCGCCTCAATATATATATAATCTTATTCAATGACTTAATATTAGAGCAGTCAACTCTATACTTAAAAATCAGACTTATAATGACAGACAACTAAAAACGTGACGATGTGGAGGAATTTAATTTCCTTGGTTACATAGCATAAGGCAAACTTTGTAAGTCAAGTCTACGTCTGTACTAAGGGAGAGGAAGAACTAAGTAGAGGAATACAAATTGGTTTGAGAGAGTTGTCTTATTATATGAACTGTAAATAGAAGAAAAAAAACCTTCTACGCATCTTGTGTTTCCTATATAGCTTGTTGACTTGGTCGAGATCTAGCTAGTCTCTAACATGCATGGTAGCCATTTGATTGAAGAGTAAATTAATATTCCAGGGAAGATCTTACAGAAAGTTATAATGGACTCACTTCTACTTTTGCCTTCTGGAAATTAAATTAAATTGGCTTAAAGAAGAGTATCTTCGACGAACTCTATTTAGTCTCTATCTACAGAAACATTATATATCAATATCTTGGATGGAGAAGTTTAACTGCTTTAAGCTAAACGGTGCAAGTATGAACGGACTGGGGGCGGACTCAAAGTACGTAGATAAATATTGTATGAAGAAAAGTATTACTACTATACAAGTATTAAGTGAATAATCTTGAACCCATCTTTTCAAAAAGGTCAGAATAAATCTCCGATCAGTATGAAGCCTAGAGCCCTATCATGGAAGTTCAATCTACACATGCAAGTTTTACAGATAAGTGGGAGTATACTCATGAGTGAATCATCCATAAAATATATATGTGAAGAGGAAATTTAATTTATACTTACAATATCGCCAGGGGAGACTCCAAGCTGAAAAAGAGCAGAAGAAAGCTTGACACATCTTCCATGCAAGTCTTCCCATGAGAAACTTGTATTTCCATGAATTAGGGCAACCCTTTTGCGGTAAACAAATGCAGCACGTTCCAGAAAACTTAGAGGAGTCAAGGGTGTGTAGTTTGCAGAGCAAAGAACCAATCCCTCCATGTTGTTTTTCCCTCACGTCGTGCAGAATTAATGACTCGATAGTTGCACTTCTTTAATACCCCCTTGCATAGAATATTCCTTCTTTAGTGATGCTTGCCTTCCACTTCAAATGGCACCACACACACTTTAAAATGTTGATTTCATTTATTGTACTATATGTATAACGAGTACTAGAGTATTGGAGTAATTAGCAAGCTCGTTTACTAGAGAAAATATTGGAGTTCTTTTGCATATTATATGCACAATTTTCTCACACTTGCACCATATTCTTCATGTTTGTATAATTTGCTACCTAATGTACGCATATTCTTTTATTTGCACCATGCCCTTTATTATTTTACGATTCTCCTAGTGTATGCATCATCACATTTTTTGAAATGTTCATTTAAAGAAGAGTATTTGTTTTTGGACATTTAAAGTGTTTCACCAAGCTTTTGTTAAAAAGTAAGTAATCTAATAGGGTTTATTTCAGGACTTCTTAGTGGCTTGTACAGGTAAATTAAGTGCTTTTGTACGAATTTTAGGAGTTCACTTGTCCCTAAACCATACTTCAAGAGGGGTTTTTTTTTCCGGAAAATAGACCTTCTCTTGTCTTTTCTTTTTGGAGAATAATGCTAACGTTATAAAGCTAATACACCGCCTTCCAAAAAAAAATTAATACACCGAACAGCTGACAATAAGACGTAACAAATTCTGGGAGAATATGTATCAATGTCTAACTTATAATACATGTAACAAATTCTAAAATTCTCGTAAAAGTACTGGTTTTAGGAGACAGAATTTCCCAACTACCTGTGTAATTGGAAGTAATAGGAATGAGTTAGATGGAAAAAAAATATTCGCACCGAACGTTTACATCAAATCATATTAAATTTTGCCACGGTTAACTAATAAATTAAGGTAAGAATTATATTGATTAAATGATTTAGTGATGGCCCATATTTATGAAGATATGTATCATGTATATATTGGGTTGGTGAATTTTTAGGAGCCATAAACATCTAAGTACCTATGTAATATATGCATATACACACACTCATACCCACGAATTGTTATTACTTACTACTCTATAACATCTAATGCTTACAATATTACCAGTCAATGTTGTGCGTGCAGAGGTCTCGGATTCGAGCTCTGGGTATGGAAAAATCTTTGATAGAGCCGTAGGAAGTGCTTCTCTCTAAATGGGACCCTATCCGGCAAATCCGGATATAGTCGATCTCCAATGTGGATAACGAACACCGGGTGGAAAACCAAAAAAATGTTGGGCGTGTGCTGCAATAGATAATTAATTTTAAATTCCTCAAGATCATAACAGCGCGTTTTGACGTGGTTAAATGAATCGGACAACTCAAGGAATATTTAAGAGTAAATAAAACTCTTATGTTTGGCTAGCTTAGTTTTGTCCTTATCAATAATAGAAACTTCGCTAAGCTTATTGCTTGATTAGTTCCGTAATCATCAATAATGCAAACAACATATGCAAAACCGAGTAATAATCCACTCTAAAAATATATGCTAATAATATAATGGATCTAATTAAGGTTGACCTTTCCGCGTGCTATACGTGTCTTAGATCTACCAATGATTAAAGAAGATCAATTTGATGGAGAATCTTTTTGCTCATTTAATTTGAATAGATACTACGAAAGCCTCAAGTGACAAGGAATCGCAGAGCAACTTCTCGAAAATATTTTCAAATCAGGTAATGAATTTTTCATCTTATATCTATATTATATTAAAAGGAGAGTAGTATGCATTGTGGTTAAGCCACTTGCAGAGGCGGATCCACGTGGAGGGGCATGGGTCACGTGCACCCATGCTCCCCTCCTTAGGCTGTATATCACAAGGATGTTTTTCGGATAAAATATTTAATTTTTCGCGTGGGAACCCATGGTCAAAAGAGCATTTGGTGTAGTGGTAGTTTTCTGTTCAAATTTCATGTCGTATCTTTCTTTTCTTTTCTTTTTTTCCCATGCAATTCTTATGTTTTTGGGTTCACCCTTTGATATATCCTTGAATTAAATTTTCATTTTTATTGGATTCTTTTCTGTGTTTTCTTCATTCTATTTTTTAGTTCAATCATTGAGTTTCAAAAACTATAAAAAATAAAATTTAAATCATTTTGAATCTTTTCAATTTCAAGTTTCCTCTTTTTTCTTTTACCACTCTCTTTTTGATTAGTTATTTAATTTTAATATATTGAGCTTTAGTACTTGTAACTATAAATAATGATGCTATTATTGATAGTTCTCCAAGGTAAGTTTTAGAGAACCAAATCAAACGGTGGTCGGATAGTGGTGCACTCATCCTTCTGAAATCCTGGATCCGCCTCTGGCCACTTGGCAAGCTAAAATGAAGCCACTTGGCAATTATAGGACTAACATTAACTATTAGAAATTATAAATAAAAACATAATTAAAGGAAGTAGTTTAATGAATCTTATACATAATCCAAATATATCTTAGACAAATCTAATCTCTCTCTCTCTTTATATATATATATATATATATATATATATATATATATTGATCCACTCATAGATTTTCTTCTAAATTAGCTAGAAATATGGAGGTAAAAAATTAATTACAAAACTAAAATAGAAAAAAATAAAAATATATAGAAAGACGTAAATTGAGATAACCTATGACTATTTATACTTTGAAGTAAGTTTAAATATAAAATAAAACTTACTTAAGATATTAAAGATTTATTGACTTTAAAAATTAAAAAAAAATCTATATTATATTAAAAGGAGAGTAGTATGCATTGTGGTTAAGCCAAGTGGCAAGCTAAAATGAAGCCACTTGGCAATTGTAGGACAACATTAATTATTAGAAATTATAAATGGAAATATAATTAAAGGAAGTAGTTTAATGAATCTTATACATAATCCAAATATATCTTAGATAAATCTAATCTCTCTCTTTATATATATATATATATATATATATATATATATATATATATATATATATATATATATATATTGATCCACTCATAGATTTTCTTCTAAATTAGCTAGAAATATGGAGGTAAAAAATTAATTAAAAAACTAAAATAGAAAAAAATAAAAAATATAGAAAGACGTAAATTGAGATAACCTATGACTATTTATACTTTGAAGTAAGTTTAAATATAAAATAAAACTTACTTAATATTAAAGATTTATTGACTTCAAAAATTAAAAAAATTCTAGCAGTAAAATAAGATCTTACATAAAGTATAAAGTTATTTATAAGATAAGAAAAAACTTAAATATTATATATATATATATATATATATATATATATATATATATATATATATATATTATATTAAAAGGAATGTAGTGAGGCATGGCATTAAGCCAAGTGGCATATTCAGAAAATGTCACTTAGAAATAGTACATGGAGAAATAATCTAAATAGAAATATTTCTACTTAGTATTTTTAAGACATAATCTAAATAGATTTTTAGACAAATTTAATAAGGATTAAAACAACTTAGATTTGATAAAATTTAATTTATGGTAGAAATCAATTAAAATTGACTCACATTCTTATACTAAATAAATTTTGATAGCTTTCCAAATATAATTATTAACAAACCATTTGATCTGCTTTCTTTCATTTCATAATTTTATTATTTTTAAAAATAGTACATGGAGAAATAAAATGATAGTGAAAATATTATCATTAAATATAATGTGTTCAAACAAATAAGAAATTAACTTCTATGATTAATAAAAAAATGAGTGTGGTAGAAATAGATATTAAATTAAACAAGCTAATGAAAGTCACATAACAATGTAATAATATTATGTATTGAATAATAGAATAGCAAAAATAAGGAATAAATAGAGAGAAATTAATCAAAACTTTCATCATAAAGAAAAATGATAAAACTTATTTAAATTTGAGATGAGAAAGTTATTATTTATCTATTATGATAAGAAAGATGATATTGTGGATAATACCACACAACTTATGTCTAACATATAAAATAAGAACTTAAAAATATTAAAAAAAGTGTGAGAATATTTATGCTAAGAATTAGTTTAGAAAATAAAATAAAGTGAAATAAAATACTTAAAAATACTACTCCGTATTGATAAATTTAAAAAAACTTAAGAATTCAAGCAATATTTTTAAAATAAAATAGATATTTATTTTAAGATTAGAATATTTCTAAATTTATCTATATTATATTAAAGGATAGTAATGGATAATAATACTAAATAAAGTAGCAAATTAATTAAAATCCATATGAAACTGTGATAATACCATATATTTGATAACTTAATAGCAAAAGTAAAAAAATAATTAAAAATTAAATATTAGAAATGAAAGGAAAAGACTATTTTGCTTAATATTAGAAAGTTCTTAAATTTATAATGAGAATACTCAAACTATGGATATGACCACCAAAAATTAAAGCCTTACTAGATAAGAATTAAAATTTAAAAAATATAAAATAAATATCTAATATAAGTAATTTTATTAACTAAAATTAAAAGTCAAATTTTGTATCTTGAAACTAAAAGAGATTTTTTTATTGCATGTAATACAAAAAATAAATATAAAAAAACTTAATAGATTTGGAATATAATAATCAAGGAACTTATATATTAATATTTTATACTAATCAAAGTTACAACTTAAAGTCAAATATGATATTATTTTGATTACAGGTAAAATATTAATTAAAAATTTCTTAGTAGGGAAGAGACTGTATAAAGAAAAAAATAGATATAACGTGAGAATATATTAAATTAATTTAAAATAAAATAAATTTAATAATATAATAATATAAAAATATTATTTATAGATTTAAATAGTAAAATAGTTTCGAGTAAGAGGATAAAAGCGTAAAATATATTAAATTTCAAGAATAAAAAAATAATATTTATCGTTAATTATTAAAAGGATAATAAGCAAAATATTAAGTCAATTAGTAAGCCGAAAAACTCACATGAAAGTATAATAATTGTGAGCACGTGATTTTTGCCTCATACGAATTACTCCAAAATAATTCTCAAAATTAGGTTTTGACCTTGATTATTTGTTATTTTTAGGAATTATTGCGTGATTTTTCTGATTGTTTGCATATATTTGTGGGCATGTTTAATTTTATTAATGCATTAAAAATACAAAAATATAGCATTGGCATTTAAGATTTGATTTTACATTTTTTGGAATTAATTAATAATTAGGATATCAGAAAACTTTGAAATGGTATCTCGTTTAATCACTTAGGCAGAATAACTGGGATTAGTTCAATAATTTGGTTGAATGTGTATAATAATCCACTGATTAGTATAATTTTATGCAAGTGGTTACTAATTGAGAAGCTCCTAATAGTGGTAGGGTAGTATTTGCATTATCAAATTAACTAAAAGCACTAATTGAGTGGACAATTAAGTGGATGATTAAAGAAATAAAAAATTGAATTGGTAGTGGAAAATGCACTAATTGAATGCCCATTTAAGGGAGCTAAAAATCATATTCAAGGGGGCGGAGAGAGCGGTATACACTAGATATACACTCTGGATACACTGGATATACGATGGCAGAATTCATTTTGGAGAGAGTAAAAAAGATAAAACCAAATTTTCTGAAATATTGAGAGCGGAAGAACA
Organism: Nicotiana sylvestris; assembly: GCF_000393655.2. Classification (NCBI taxonomy): domain Eukaryota; kingdom Viridiplantae; phylum Streptophyta; class Magnoliopsida; order Solanales; family Solanaceae; genus Nicotiana; species Nicotiana sylvestris. The sequence goes on from NC_091058.1 coordinate 72,028,619, forward strand.
CCAGAGAGAGTTCAAATCTAGAAAGATAAAACAAAGAGAGATTTTTGGACTATTTTTCTTCTCCATTTTTACTGGTTTTCTCCGTGTTGTTGGGATTTCTGGATTGAGGTGTTGAAGATACTGTATTGGGCTTTCTGCTGTTGTATTTTGCTGTTGCTGATTGCTTATCCCATTTTTCTGTTCTACATACCAGGTATTCTCTTGAAACTATGTTGGAAATGAAGTCTGATTAAGTTTGTGTAAAGATCTATGAACCGAGCTGGAGTTTAAAGGAAAACATTAAGTTCTTGTTGTAATTTCTGCTCGATGCTGTCATTTTATTGTTCATGCTTTCAGTCTAGTTTATTTTGGATATTTCATTCCTAGATGTATATTTGATTTAAATGTTGGGTGAACTTTGTTTGAATATAGGTGATTCAGGAATTTTGTAAACCTCGTATAATCATGTGTTAATTGAAGATTATGATCATTAATTAATTAGTTAAGATTGAATGATTTGGATGTGCGTTTCATGGTTGTGGTTCAAATTAAAAGTTTAGACCCTTCATGTGGTTGGTCTAGTAAGCTTGGTTTGGATTTATTTCCTACTGTCCATTTTAGATCTGTTCCTATATAGCTTGAAATACAGCACAATGGTTTTAGAGTTGTCCTTCAGTTCTGTTGTTGCTCATGTATGAGCACTTTTTTATCTTAAAATGGTTTTTGAATGGAGTTTGAGCTTGGTTTTTGACTTGAAATTTTCAGATTCAGATTAACCTTTCATATTTAGTTTTTCTTTGGCAAGTTTCCATGACATGTGGTATGTTTTAAATATGTTATGCTTGAATCAGAATTTAATATAAACTAGGGTAAGGGACCTTTGAGTTTTGTTAATTGGTGAATAATTTGTGTAAAGGTGTGTTGTTGCAACTAGGATTGTATCTTCATTTTGGAACCTATGGTAGCATAAAATGTACTTTGTATTTGATTCAAAGATTATCAGTATTTGTTCAATCCTAGAATTTCTTGAATGATGCAATTTGCTTCAAACATATTTGTTGGGTCATGTATTGGGCTGCCATCATTGGCCTAATTTCGATGGTCTTCCCCTTCCACAATCAGGCTGCCAAACTGGGCTTCAAGTTGAGCCCAGTTATTTCACACGCTGAGCCTGCAGTAATGGGCAACCAGACGTGGGTTTTTGACTAACTCGGCTTTTCCACAATCAAATGTAGGTGGTATGCTACCGGTTTATTTTTTTATTAAATTATTAGTTTAAGCTTTGGCATAACATAAGTAGGAATCCCTTTGCGTTCTTTGATGAACTAGTCACGTCCTTTTAATTAATGTTGGGATGCGTCGTGCCAAATAAAAATGACAAATGCGTGGCCCTCATATAATTATTTCTTTTAAAAAATACTTAAAATTTGAGGAATGCCATTTAGCTAATTTTCAGGGCCCTCGCAAAGTTGATAATGCGTTAGTTGCTTTAGGCACGTTTAATAAACTGTCGTGGTTGTGGACACGTTCGTGTGACATGATTACAATTCTAAAGACAATTCGGAGTATGCGCCACCTACCATTTAATCATACAAAAATGACAAATGTGCGTAGTTTGTTTTAAGCATGCGCAACTTTGGCCAAATTCATTTTTATAATTAAAATGTTATTAATTCAATTGTATACACGTTCGCGCGACACAATTACAATTTCTAAAAAATGAACACTCGTAGTTTGCGTTAGGCTCGATTTAGACTAGTATTGTAATTACGTATACGTTTCGCGTAATATGATGGCAAAATTTGATTCTAAAAAGTGACATAAGGGATGCATTCGCGCAACTTCAACCAAATACTTCTTAATAAATCGACAAAAGCGTTATTAATCGAGGACACGTTCGCATGACATGATTTTGACGCGCCAAAAGTGTTATTAATTATGTACAATGCAAAACTAAAACGAATATACGTACGCATGATTCGTTTCAAGACAATTCTATAATTACAAATAATCAAGATAAAAGCGGTGATAAAAGCTAAAAATACACAACAAGTTTAAAACGTGTAATAAGTTAGATAATTAGGCCAAGTATAAATTGTTAAGCGACCGTGCTAGAACCACGGAATTCGGGAGTGCCTAACACCTTCTCCCGTGTTAACAAAATTCCTTACCCGGATTTCCGGTTCGCAGGCTACAATACAGAGTCAATCATTTCCTCGATTTGGGATTCGAACCGGTGACTTGGGACACCATAAATTATCCCAAGTGGCGACTCTAAATCTTTAAATAAACGAATCCCGTTTCGATTGTCCTTTAATTGGAAAAACTCCCTTATATACCTTCGGGTGTAGGAAAAAGGAGGTGTGATAGCTCTGGCGACTCTGCTGAGGAGAGAACCCCGAATTTCTGGTTCAGGGTTCAAGAATTTGAGCTTAGAATAATTGTTATATTTGGCTTTATTTATTATCTGGTTTATTCACATGTTTGCGCTTAATGTGCTAAATGTTGCTTTTTACCGCTTTGATATTATCTGAACTGTATATATAAACTGTTACGAAACCCTTCTTCTTTTTGAGTTTTCTGAATTTATGGTGCACACGTGCGCGTGGCCCACTTTTCTGTTAGAAGTCATACCAAGTAGAACGAGGTTGGGCCAAGTAACTAGGCCGGGTAGACTTTCGTGCTCCCGGTACGTTGCCCCCACTTCGGCTCAAGCTGTCCGCTTGGGTAAGCCAAGTCTAGAACAGTATACCCCAGGTTTTACACTTAGAATAACTCAGCTTCATGCTGGATCCCTAGTAGAAACGTTTGTTTGCATCATGTGCATTTGACTTCGGAGACTCAACACAGGGGTTGGGTCTGTCTAGGACAGGTGCACCCAAATAACAGACCATCTTGATGCATCCTATGTGCTACATGTTGCATTTATTCAAGGGTAAAAGGGTCATTTGGCGGACCAATGATAGTTGAGGGCAAATGAAAAATAAATAAAAAACGAAAAAAAAAGAAAGAAAAGAGAGAGTGAATTGTGGGGATAAAGTGAGTTGGGCCCAATTATGTTGTTAAAAAAAAAGAACTTGAAATTTCAGGAAAAAAAAAAGATTTTGCACTTTTTCATCATTTTCCGAAAATCAGAAAATCAAAAAAAGGTAAAAGAAAATCCAAAAAGAGTTTACATGTTTCATCATTTTTCAAAACAACAGACAAAAAATTTGTTTTCTCTTAATTAGTTGTTTTTCATTATTCCTCACCCCTATCCAATCTGCCCGAACTACGCGAACCTGATTCTCGTCTCTCGGGGCGGGATACGTAGGCAGCCCACATAAGGTCCGGTTTTACTAGTAAATATTATGTTCTTGGCTTTGCGGGGTCTTAGCCAAATTTTGCACTTCTAGCCACCTTTTGGCCAAATAAGTCATTTTGCAAAAATAGCCTCAATCATGTCTTGCATGTGTCTAGTAGGGAGTGTTATTGTCTCACATAGTGTTGGTTTAAAATTTCTCATAAAGGTGTGGATTTATTTACCGGAGTTTGAGCATGACAGACACCCCGTGACCATCCAGTCAGGATCGCTCAATCAGGAGTTGCTTAAGGAGTTTTGTTTTATTTTTATGTTTTGAGTCCGTTCTTCATTTTATGTCGTCTTTTACTTTCTAGTTTTGTACAGTAATGTCAAGTCTTTTGTTATTGTATTTTCTTTTTTATATTTGAAAAACTGTGCTGTAACTCAAAAATCCAAAAAAAAAAGAGATATTGCATTTTATATTTCTATTATAAGTTTTCTTTAGATTACTAATTCTAGAAATGAAAAAAAGAAAAATTTCTGAGGTTGTTTTTCCTTTAGGCAATAAATATCTAGGACTTAAAATGAATTGTTTTTATGTTTCCTTTAAGTATAGTAGGACCAAAATTCAAAAAAAAAAAAGAGAATTTTCTTTTAGTATTTCTTTAAAAGCTTTATTTAAGGTGTTAATTCAAATCCAAAAAGATTTTCTTTTGAGAAGTTTCTTTGGGAAATTAGTGAAAAATGAAAAAAAATTCTTTTCATTAGAACTTTAGGATATTGTACATAGAAGAAAAAAAGACAACATACTTTATCTTTGATTTATTTTCAGAGTTTCTCTTTTAGGCAATCAAAATTGAAACTCAAAATTTTTTTTTTTTTGCTTGTTCCAAAATCTTGCGTCAAGATATCAAATGAAATTCAAAATAATTTTCTGTGGTTTATTCTTTAGATTTTCTTCCTAAAAAAAAGAATCAAAAAAAAAATATTTTTCTCTTCTAGGATATGTCCTTAATAGAATATTTGTTTCAAAAGGATTAAAAAAAACATGTCCGTTAAGCTTGAGTTTAGAATAGGTTATAGAGCATTCAGTCTAGAAAATTTAAAAAAAATAAGATTTGCTTCTTTTATTTCTCTTTTCTCACCGGATTAGTCACTAAGGTAAAAAGGGAAAAAAGAAGAAGAGAATGAAAAAGGAAATGTTGGTTTGTTACTTCGTTCCCGATCTTCCAAAACTACGCAAAGATCTGATTCATGCGGCGTCATGATACGTAGGCAACCTACATAGGATTCGATCGACTCATTCTTTTATTATTATTAAGAAATGAAATAAAAAGAAAAAAACAAAAGAGAAGAAGAGAAAAAGATCATGGGATGAGAGGGAGGAAAAAAGCGATAATCAGAAAGAGAAAAAGAGGAAAATGAGCGAGATAAGAAGTGCGAGAAAAGAAAAGAAAAGAGAAGGTTCAAATGGACAAATTGGGATGATGTCAAGTGACTTTATGACCCTCGAAGTCATTCTAGAATCATTAATTGTTGCTAGGTGCATTGCACGCAATGTGATATTTTTGCTATTAAATGCCCTAACGCTAACGTAATAGCTTCATTTTGTTATATTCACAAAAGAAAGGTGGTTGGTTTGTGGTTCTTAAGGTAACTCATGTGAGCACGTGATTTTTGCCCTATATGAGAATTACTCCCAAAAATTCAAAATAAAATGATTTTTTTTTGTGTGCAATTTTTGAATTTCTTAGCATTTTTCGGATAACTATTTGTATTTTTGTCCGCGCATGTTTATTTGTTAGATTAATAAAAAATATAAAAATATGTCGCATTTGCGTTTAATATTTAATTAAGTTTGTTTTACAAAATGAGAAAATCATAAAAAAATAATGTACGTTGCATTTTTAGCATTTAACGTCTAAATTGTGCGATTTTATCGTTAATTGCTATTTAAATGTGCGATAATAGTTATTTGAAGTTAATTAGTATTTTTGATAAGTTAATTTAGTTTATAACTTAATTTAGAATTTTAGTTTTATTAATTAGGAAGTAAAAGAAAAGAGAGCAAAAAATACAAAGAAAATTGGAATTGGGCCTCTTCTTCAATTTTGAACCACAGGCCCAAATATATCCAACCTTCCCCTACGACCCAATCCATTTAAAACTGGGTCGACCTAGTCCATAACCCCAAAGACCCAACCCCTTTCTTCATTTTTTCATTTTTCATTTTCCTAACAAAAAAAAAAATCAAACCCTAAAAGACTAAACCACCCGCCCCCCCTCTCTTTCCATGTTCTTCTCCATCACCTTCCCCAAGCAGCCATGGCTGCTGCCCTTCTCCCTCACACGACCTCCCCCTCCCCATCGACAACACACACACACACACAGCAACACACACACACTCACGCATACACTCACGCACACACACACACACATACACAACAAAACACACATACACACACGCAGTAGCAACCCATCCATGGCTTCTTCTTCTTCTTCTTCATTGTCCTCACGATATCCCAACGACCCCGCCCTCCGTCGCGAGCTCCTCCAGTCGCCGGAAAACCAGCAACGCAGCCAAGCAACCACCAGCAATCCACCATGGCTGCTGCGTCTTTTTTCGTCAGCCACTCGTCCATCGCCATTGAGCTTGAGCTAGACACTCATAGCTGTTGCTGCTTCGTTCACTGTTGATGTCCGCTGCTTCCTTCTTCAGTTCTTCGATCGTCCGTTCATGGTCGTCTTCGGCGTCAAATTGTTTTGGTGCGATAATCGTTTCCGGCCAGATTTGTTTTCATTCAAGTTCTTCGTCGTTTCGATCCGGTTAGTGGGTTTAAGTTTCATTTCTGTCCGTATTTTGTTTTGATATTCTCGGATCTAAAATCAGTAAATGTTTGATTCTTGTTTTGTTCGTGTTTATTGTTTTTGTTAATTGGTTTTAGTTTGTTTCATTTGGTCTTGTTTATTTTTTTAAGAAATTGTTAGGTTAATTATAACGTTGTTAGATTCAAGTTGAAATTCAACTAATTGTTTTTTTTAGTTTGTTTCATTTGTTCTTATTTATTTTTTAAAGAAGTTGTTAGTTTAATTTTAATGTTGTTAGATTCAAGTTGAAGTTCAATTAATTATTTCTTCTTCGGTTTGTTTTATCCATTTAAAAGAATTTAGTTTTAATATAGAAATATGTTAGTTTGATCGCTTGAATCATCCATCTTTGTTGGTTAGTTTAGATTTAATTCGTGTTCATCTTTTGTTTGAAGTTCGTTCTTAATCCGGTGATTTAATGTGAGTTATGTTTTAATTTTTTGATTTAGTTTGAGTATTCATCTTTGTTGTAATGTTGTTGGATTTAATTTGAAGTTCAAATGATTATTGAATTTAGAAATTTAAATCTACTTGTTTGTTATGTTCAATTTGTTAATGTTATTGAATCTAAAAGTATATGTGTTGTTAAAAATATCGTTCAGTCAAAATAATTCCGGTTGTTGCTTTGTTGTTCATCGTTTAGTTTCAATTTGTTTAAGAATTGGTTATAGCTGCTATATTTTGGTTAATTGATTATGTGAATTGGTTATAGCTGGTAATTTAATTTTAGTTCTTAGATAATTTTGAAGTTTGAACAGATTTTGAATCAGGGCAGTAACAGTAGTTTTAGGGGTAATACGGAAATTAACCAATTGCAGATTATTTAATTATGATGAGGGACAAGACATAATGATAAAAGTAAAAAGAAAAAGGTTAATGATGATGTCTTCTTTTGACCATTCAAAAAGAGGGAACAGTGGGGCCCATGTTGACTACTTTTACTAAAGTAAAAATTAGAAATAGTGTAGGTAATAATAAAAGGTTAAAAGTTATATATAGTAGAAAAATATTGGGGGTAAAGGTAAAAAGGTAAAAAAAAAGGGGGGGGGGGGTCTTGCTTTGGATATAAGGGGACTCATTTGACACTTAGAAGGGGGATTTTTGAATTTAGAGGAGGAGATTTTTGGAGAGAACATTTCAGGAAGACATTTTTTTTACAAAGATAGTTTTAGAGAGAGGAAGACATTCTAAAAATCCTAAGAGAGTGTTGGAGAGTTTAAAATGAGAAAACAAAAACAAAGTGAGAAACGAGTTTAGTTTCGGGTTTAATACACGCGTGGGTTGTTGCTGTTTAGTTTGTTTACATACTTTTGGGTTTGTTCTATTGAGTTGTTCGGTTTTCTTCAAAGTTTTCTGGGCTTTGAATCTGGTTCGAATTGCTGTTGTTGGGTTGCTGTTGCGTTGCTGTGTTATTACTGCTGCTGACTCCTCCTTCTTTTCTTCTTGTACTGCCATTTCCAGGTACACATTTGTACACTCTCGGTTTGAAGCGAAATGAGGAATTAACCAGGCTTTGTTCCTGTTGAATGCCTCCTGTTTAGATTTGTGCTTGAATAGAATTTTCCTTTCTTTGTATGAAAATGTAGTTGACTGATTAATAAGTAATGGGGTTGCATATGTATAACTTCTTCATCTAATAATGTTAGTTTAAATTAATCAAAGACTAGTTAATTTGTTGTGATATTATGGTGTGTCAATCTCATGTTCTAGTATTATTAAATAATAGAATATAGAACGAAAGCAATCTTTCTTTGTACAAACTCGATTGCAATTTTCCATTCGCATTAGCCGTAAACTAATAACTAATAAGTTACGTCTTTTTTTAGCATGTAATTAATCGGGAGATTTTCTTTTATTTTAGAGACGAACTTAATAGAAGAAATGTAGTCACTATAGGTTTATCCTTTTAAATAAAAATGAGACGAGCCTCGCCAAATAAAACGCACAGATTGCGGGGCCCTTACAAAAATGTATGTGTTAATTACTTAGAACTCGGGATAGGCCGCTTAGCGAACTCCACGGCCTTATCCAAAATAACAACACGCTAGTTTCTTTAGGACGCGTCTTAATTAATCTTACTTTCTTAAACTCAAGTGCACATTTATGTGACCCAAATCCAAATCTCAGCGGAGTCGAAATGTGTCTCTAATCATGGGTACATTGATTGTGACGTGGTTCGAGATGCGTGTCCATGACGTTGCAAATTCCTTTTAAAAAATAAGAATGAGATGAGCCTCGCCGAATAAAAAATACAAAAATTTGGGGGCTCTCAGTAAATATTTGCTTTAAAATTGCTTAGACTTCGGGATGGACCGTTTAGCAAAATTTCACGGCCCTACCCAAAGTAAATGATACGCTAGTCGCTTTAGGCGCGCCTTTAATAATTTAATTTTCTTAAACTCGGGTGCACATTTATGTGACCCAAATCCAAATCTCAACGGAGTCAAAGTGTGTCGACAACCACGGGTATATTGATTGTGACGCGGTTCGAGATACATTTTCACAACGTCGCAATTCCCTGTAAAATAATAATAACAATGACAAAAGCGGTTAAAAGTTAAAACTTGTACATGAGCTCATAATTGTGTAAAATCAGATAAAAAAGCCGAATATGACAGTTGAGCGACCGTGCTAGAACCACAGAACTCGGGAATGCCTAACACCTTCTCCCGGGTTAACAGAATTCCTTATCCGGATTTCTGGTTCGCGGACTGTAATACAGAGTCATTCTTTTCCTCATTCGGGATTAAATTGGTGACTTGGGACACCCTAAATCTCCCAAGTGGCGACTCTGAAATAAATAAACATATCCCGTTTCGATTGTCCTTTACTTGGAAAAACTCCTTCACCCCTTGCGAGGGCGGAAAAAAGGAGGTGTGACAACTCATCCATTCAACACAAGGCCAAAGGGCAAGGTAGCCATAACTAGGAAAAACTTGGGCACAAGAGTTGTTGACCCGTCAAGGGAGTTGTGGAGTCGGAGTCTGAATTGAAAGAGGAGTTCCAAAGGGTGAAATAGCAGATGGCAGAAATGTATCAGTCTTGGATCAGGGGGCATCCTCCACCTTCATTCCCCACTAACTACACTGAAAACCCTGCAACTATCCCATCATTATCACAAGTCCAAGTTTCCACTGTTGTTGATATCTCCCCACAACCTTTTCACACTCCACCCCTCAAAAGCACATGATATCCCGCCCCTTTGACCACTCATGCTCTTGTAGTTCCTCCCCAGCTACTTTTCCTCGATCCTCTAACGAGGTTGTGTTCAAAGTCCCTGATGCCCAACACTATGCACCAGAACCAACTTTCAAAGTCTCAGATTCATACTCTCCCGCTCCTCATTTTGAGCCTCCCAGTGAAACTGAAAAGCTTGCTAAGACAGTAGAGCAAGATGAGATATCCAGGAAGGTGAAAATCTTAGAGCAGTCTTTAATGCAAGGGATAGGGAGCCAGATGAGCGTGGCTTACAAAGACTTGTGCTTGTTTCCTGACGTCCAACTGCCTGATGGGTTTAAGATGCCAAAGTTCGATTTATATGACGGGTATGGAGATACCATGGCCCATTTGAGAGGCTACTACAGTAAGATGAGAGGCGTCGATGGGAAAGACAAATTATTGACGGGGTACTTCAGTCAAAGTCTGGGCGGGGCAGCTCTGGAGTGGTACACCCGCCAAGATGTTGGCAGGTGGTACACGTGGGATGATATGGCTCAGGCCTTTGCCAGGCACTTTCAATACAATATAGAAATTGTCCCAAATCGCATGTCCCTCGCCAAGATACAAAAGAAGCCTAATGAAAGCTTTAGGGAATACGGGCTCAAATGAAGAGAGCAAGCTGCCAGAGTCCATCCTCTCATGGAAGAAAAAGAGATGGTCGAGTACTTTCTGCAAGCTCAAGAACCAACTTACTTTGGGCATTTGATCACGGGTGTGGGTAGGTCTTTTAATGATGTGGTAAAAATGGGAGAAATGGTAGAAGATGGGCTGAAGTCTAGCAAGATCATGAGTTATTTTGCTTTAAAAGCCACAACACAAGCAATTCAGAACGACACAGGAAGCTCGCTGGGTCAGAAGGAACACGATGATGTTGCCATGGTCGTTTCAGAGTCACGACATGGACCAAAGGGTACGCCTCACCAATATACCTAGCCTCAACTCCAACCCCAAACCTATCCCCGAGCTCCACATAATCCACCTCAGTATTATCCTCCGAACAATGTCTGGTCATCTGCCCAACCACCAGGTCACTCCCTATGGCGAGCGCCAGCATCGCATAATGTATTCTTGCCTTCACAACATTTTCGAGCACCCAACAACCCAAGAAAATAGGGACAGGGAAGGTAACAAAGGCAAAGAAATAGTTTTACGCCAATTGGGGAGTCCTACACAAGCTTATTTGAAAAGTTAAAGCATTCTGGCTTGATTGAGCCGCTCCTCGGCTATACTCCAGACCCATATGCAAAAGGCTTTGATCCTACTGTACGATACATGTACCACTCTAATGTCCAAGGGCATAGCATTGAAGATTGTCATTCCTTGAAAAGGGAAATAGAAAGAATGATTCAAGAAGGGGTAATTGTGATCAATGACAGTGACAGGGAGCACGCGAACCCTCTTGGGAACTTGTTGACTGAAGTTGATGATATTGAAGTTGGTAATGGTCTTGGCAATATTGATGAGTAACTCAGTGGCTAAGATGTCGTTCTTGGTAATTGGAAAGACGCTCCATTTCTTGGTCAGCCGGAGAGGAGTTTTGGTGGTTTATTTTGTTGTAATTTCTGTTGTCCGGGTTATTTTCAAGGTTGTAATCCGGATATTATCTTGTGACTCAAACCCTTCTATCCTTTTATTTTGCCTAGTTTATTTAGTCGTAGTAGCTCGCTTAGTGTTGTCTAGGTTTGTTCCAAGGTTGTAACCCCAGTTTAGTCTGTTTGTTCTGTTGTTCAAACCCTTTCACCATCTGTCTAATGCAATTTTCTGTTTTCTGTTATTTCTAGTCATTTTTGTTTAGTTCTCTTTTCCTTTTATAGTTCTTTTCCTGTTAACTCTAGTGACATGACATGCACGCGTAATTCTCATCCTGGTCTTAAAAAGTTAATTTAGTCATGAAGCAATAAAACAATTTTGAAGATGATAGGGACATTTGAGGGAAATAAGTAAAGGCATTTTGAGATCATTTCAAGCCCGAATTGCGATAATGGGGCAGATAGAACATAAAGAAATATTGTTGAAACGCATCCTGCCACATCAGGTTGAAGCTAAGGCAAGTTTGCCCCAAATTGACAGGGGCCGTTCGTGGTAATGAGAGTGAGGGTTTTGTCTAATGGTGCTTTTAGTTAACAGATGTAGAAGGCGAATGTGTAGATATGGTTGTCAAGTCTGGTACAATCAAAAGATGTTACAAATGTTTTCCTTGGTTTGTTTAATAGTGTAGTTTGCACTTGGCATGTTTTGGAGATTGGAATGAAGAAGGCATTTTGTTCTGCTATTTAAACACTTTATCCTTCGTTACCCTTTTGAGCCTTACTTATTTTTATTTCATACTCCTCTTTTGGAATCAGTAGCAAAGTTCAGAAACAAGCGCGAAAGATAAGTAAGGAAAAAAAAGAAAAGAAAAAGAATAAAAAGAGAGAGAGGAAAAAAGAATGAGAAAAGAAAAAAAAAAAGAAAAAGAGAAGAAAAAGAAAAGAAAAAACAACAAAACAACAAAAAGAGAAAAGGAAGAAAGAAAAGAAAAGAAGAGAAAGAAGAAGAAAAGAAAAGAAAATTGCAACAACAAGGCAATTCATATGTTATGAACTACGTTCGACCTGATTCCTTTTAAGGATACATAGGCAGCCTCACGGTTCAGTCTCATCAAAAGAAAATCCAAAAGTCCCCAAGCAAGAAACTGGGGCAGAAGTTGTGGTAGTTGTAAGAAATCTGATTTTGAAAGTTGTAATTTTGAACCCAATTGAGTTGTTTTGAGCCTTTTGATACCCTTTCTTCCTAACTCCATCCAAAAGCCCACATTACGGTCCAAAGAAAGACCTTCCGACCAGTCTTCGAGACACGCCAAGTCGAGCAAGCAGAGGTGATTCATATGAAGGGCAACACTCTGGTTCAAGCAAAAAAAAAAGAGAATCGTATTGATGAAAACCCCCACGGGTACCGCAAGGCGATGAAAGCTGAGAGAAATAAAAAGTGAGAGAGTCTTATTGGTGAAAATCTTCACGGGCACCTTGAGGCGACTGTAAGACGAGAGAAAAGAATAAAACGAGAGAGGCTTGATGGTGAAAACCCTCCGGGCTCTACAAGCCGAATAAGGATTGTGAATCAGATTGGATAATCGGAGCATTGAAGCCCAGTTTCATGGTTTAAGGGTACAACAAAAGTTGAACATCAGATTTGCTTCACAGAATAGGCCACAAGTTCATGTCATGGCCATTAGAGTTGGTATCCACGTCTGATAGGTTTCTACTTTGTAGTTTTCTTGTTAGGAATAATCTCTTCCTTTTGTCCTATACTCTATGCCTTTTGTCTAGGTTACTCCCTCTCTTTGAGTCTGTTTGGTCAAAACAAGTGAGAAATGACTTCAAAATTTGCCACCAACTTTCCAATTGCACAAAATGGGGTCTGGCTAGCACATCAAAGTGTCACAAGTCAGGAAAAACAACAAGAGCACTGAGCTGGTAACAATCAACATACTTTGGGATCCTTGTGAAACACAAAGGTTTGGTACATATCAAGTCATGGACAATGCAACGGGTGAATGGTATTAGGTGAAAAGATCAAAGGTATCTTCTGTGGTAAGATTGACAAAAATGGTTAACCAGTGACAAGTGAGGTTTTCCAAGTAGAAATCAAAACTAGCATGGCAAGTGAAGGAGCAATAGACCTCAAGGCCAAGTCCAGTGGTTTAATTCAAGAAAGAACAGCATATGCACTGAGTGGGTGGCAATTGTCGTACTTTGAGATTCATGTAAAAACACAAGGGTTTGGTAAATGTCGGTTTATGAGCAATGCAACAGATAGAGGGTATTGGGTCTGAACGGAGAAGAGGTATTTTCTGTGATATGGGTGACATAGAAATTGGTTAGTCAATAAGCAAGCAACGTCTTTCAAGGTGAAATCAAAGTTATAATGGCAAGTGAAGGAGCAATCGTCGCAAAGTGAAGGCCACAGACCAACCACCATATTTAAACTCACAAGTTTTCTTTGTCTGAAACATGGACAGAAGCTGTGTTCATATCAAAGCTGGGAAGCTTGAAATTTTCAGGTGTAATGCCCCAATTCTGCTTACGCAAAGGCTATTGAGAAGATCACACATAACCCGTAGGAGATGCACTTCCTAGTCTGGGTTTTCAAGTTATATTTTGTTGTAGGAGACGCACTTCCTAAAGTGAGATTTTACCCTTTAGGAGACGCACTTCCTAGTTTGGATCATATGAGTTTGAATCACTGATGGTTTTACCCCTAGGAGACGCATTTCCTAGTCTAAGTCTTCCAAATTACATTTTGTTTTAGGAGACGCACTTCCTAAATTGATAGTTCATCCGTAGGAGACGCACTTTCTAGTTTGAGTCATTGATGTTTCACCCATAGGAGATGCACTTCCTAGTCTAGGTAGTTCAAGTTATATTTTTGTTTTAGGAGACGCACTTCCTAAATTAAGATTTCACCCTTAGGAGACGCACTTCCTAGTCTGGGTAGTTCAGGTTATATTTTTGTTTTAGGAGACACACTTCCTAAATTGAGATTTCACCCTTAGGAGACGCACTTCCTAGTCTGGGTAATTCAAGTTATATTTTTGTTTTAGGAGACGCACTTCCTAAATTGAGATTTCACCCCTAGGAGACGCACTTCCTAGTCTGGGTAGTTTAGGTTGTATTGTTGTTTTAGGAGGCACACTTCCTAAATTGAGATTTTCTCCTAGGAGACGCACTTCCTAGTCTGGTTCATTTAAGTTCATTCGTGGGAGACACACTTCCTAGTTTGAGTCATTGAAGTTTCACCCCTAGGAGACGCACTTCCTAGTCTGGGTTTTTCAGGTTATATTTTTGTTTTAGGAGACGCACTTCCTACATTGAACTTTCCCCTAGGAGACGCAATTCCTGGTTCCACGCACTAAAGTTATACCCTTAGGAGACGCACTTCCTAGTCTGGGGTTTTTTAGGATACACTTTTAGGAAACGCACTTCCTAGTTTGGATCGTATGAGTTTTAGTCACTGAAGTTCTCACCCCTAAGAGACACACTTCCTAGTCTCGGTCATTTAAATTTATTCCTAGGAGACACACTTCCTAGTTTAAGTCATTAATGTTCCACCCCTAGGAGACGCACTTCCTAGTCTTGGTATTTCAATTTATATTTTGATTTACAATATTGCTAACAACTCACAAATCTTCCTAGTGCAAACTGGGGGAAGAAAATTTTCTTTGTTTTGTCTATTTTGTTGTAATCAGGCACCCACTTGGAGAACAAGGGGAGATAACTCAAGTTTCTAGGGAAAGCAGTTTCGAAGGAAGGCAGTTCAAGTTTCAGGGAAAATGGTTCAAGGTGCAAGGGAAAATAGTGTCAAGTAACAAGAGAAGACGGTTCGAGTTCAAAAGTCAGGCGTCCACCTAAAGAAAAGGAAAAGCATCTCAAGAATACCATTCAAGTCAGCCACAAAGGAACTTATGAGGAAGATACAAGTCAACAAGGCAACATCAGTCACAAGATCAAGTTTGGAAATAAACCTTTGTAAAGCATAGATTATAGCTTAGTCTAGCTTCTTCATTTTTGTCATGGTGTGACAAGGAGGTCAGTAGGCAGTATCAGCAGCAGCAACAATAGTAACAGTAAAACCGCAGCTTCATGGTAGTCCCAGCTACCAAACTTACCGAACTACATTGACCTGATTCCTTTATAGCCAAGGATATGTAGGAAACTTTTGAAGCAGAGGTTCGGTCAAATCTTTCAAAAAATGCTTCCCACGGAGTGTTCGAACAGGTAAAAATCGCTCGTATCCGCTCACTTTATCTTTGCACGAAAACTCTTCGTGTTTCCAAACAAAGAGGGGCAGCTGTGAGCACATGATTTTTGCCTCATACGAATTACTCCAAAATAATTCCCAAAATTAGGTTTTGGCCTTGATTTTGTTATTTTTAGGAATTATTGCATGATTTTTCTGATTGTTTGCATATATTTGTGGGCATGTTTAATTTTGTTAATGCATTAAAAATACAAAAATATAGCATTGGCATTTAAGATTTGATTTTACATTTTTTGGAATTAATTAATAATTAGGATATCAGAAAACTTTGAAATGGTATCTCGTTTAATCACTTAGGCAGAATAACTGGGATTAGTTCAATAATTTGGTTGAATGTGTATAATAATCCACTGATTAGTATAATTTTATGCAAGTGGTTACTAATTGAGAAGCTCCTAATAGTGGTAGGGTAGTATTTGCATTATCAAATTAACTAAAAGCACTAATTGAGTGGACAATTAAGTGGATGATTAAAGAAATGAAAAGTTGAATTGGTAGTGAAAAATGCACTAATTGAATGCCCATTTAAAGGAGCTGAAAATCAGATTCAAGGGGGCGGAGAGAGCGGTATACACTCGATATATACTCTGGATACACTGGATATACGGGGGCAAAATTCATTTTGGAGAGAGTAAAAAAGATAGAACCAAATTTTCTGAAATATTGAGAGCGGAAGAACACCAGAGAGAGTTCAAAGCTAGAAAGAGAAAACAAAGAGAGATTTCCGGACTATTTTTCTTCTCCATTTTAACTGGTTTTCTCCGTGTTGCTGGGATTTCTGGATTGAGGTGTTGAAGCTACTGTGTTGGGCTTTCTGCTGCTGTATTTTGTTGTTTGTTGTTGCTGATTGCTTACCCCATTTTTCTGTTCTACATACCAGGTATTCTCTTGAAACTATGTTGGAAATGAAGTCTGATTAAGTTTGTGTAAAGATCTGTGAACCGAGCTGGAGTTTAAAGGAAAAACATTAAGTTCTTGTTGTAAATTCTGCTCGATGTTGTCATTTTATTGTTCATGCTTTCAGTCTAGTTTATTTTGGATATTTCATTCCTAGATGTATATTTGATTTAAATGTTTGGTGAACTTTGTTTGAATATAGGTGATTCAGGAATGTTGTAAACCTCGTATAATCATGTGTTAATTGAAGATTATGATCCTTAATTAATTAGTTAAGATTGGATGATTTGGATGTACGTTTCATGGTTGTGGTTCAAATTACAAGTTTAGACCCTTCATGTGGTTGGTCTAGTAAGCTTGGCTTGGATTTATTTCCTACTGTCCATTTTAGATTTGTTCCTATATAGCTTGAAATACAGCACAATGGTTTTAGAGTTGTCCTTCAGTTCTGTTATTGCTCATGTATGAGCACTTATTTATCTTAAAATGGTTTTTGAATGGGGTTTGAGCTTGGTTTTTGACTTGAAATTTTCAGATTCAGATTAACCTTTCATATTTAGTTTTTCTTTGGCAAGTTTCCATGACATGTGGTATGTTTTAAATATGTTATGCTTGAATCAGAATTTAATATAAACTAGGGGGAAGGGGCCTTTGAGTTTTGTTAATTGGTGAATAATTTGTGTAAGGTGTGTTGTTGCAACTAGGATTGTATCTTCATTTTGGAACCTATGTTAGCATAAAATGTGCTTTGCATTTGATTCAAAGATTATCAGTATTTGTTCAATCCCAGAATTTCTTGAATGATGCAATTTGCTTCAAACATATTTGTTGGGTCGTGTATTGGGCTGCCATCATTGGCCTAATTTCGATGGTCTTCCCCTTCCACAATCAGGCTGCCAAACTGGGCTTCAAGTTGAGCCCAGTTATTTCACACGCTGAGCCTGCAGTAATGGGCAACCAGACGTGGGTTTTTGACTAACTTGGCCTTTCCACAATCAAATGTGGGTGGTCTACTACCAGTTCATTTTTTTATTAAATTATTAGTTTAAGCTTTGGCATAACATAAGTAGGAATCCCTTTACGTTCTTTGATGAACTAGTCACGTCCTTTTAATTAAAGTCGGGATGCGCCGTGCCAAATAAAAATGACAAATGTGTGGCCCTCATATAATTATTTCTTTTAAAAAATACTTAAAATTTGAGTTGTGCCATTTAGCTAATTTTCAGGGCCCTCGCAAAGTTGATAACGCATTAGTTGCTTTAGGCACGTTTAATATACTGTCGTGGTTGTGGACACGTTCGCGGGACATGATTATAATTCTAAAGACAATTCGGAGTATGCGTTCGCGCAACTTCGAACAAATCTTCTCAATAAAAATGGGTTTTCGGAGGTTATTAAATTAAATTAGCTCATATAGTCTGAGGCGTGCCGCCTACCATTTAATCATACAAAAATGACAAATGTTCGTAGTTTGTTTTAAGCACGTGCAACTTTGGCCAAATTCATTTTTATAATAAAAATGTTATTAATTCAATTGTGTACACGTTCGCGCGACACGATTACAATTTCTAAAAAATTAACACTCATAGTTTGCTTTAGGCTCGATTTAGACTAGTATTGTAATTACGTATACGTTTCGCGTAACATGATGGCAAAATTTGATTCTAAAAAGTGACTTGAGGGATGCGTTCGCGCAACTTCAACCAAATACTTCTTAATAAATCGACAAAAGCGTTATTAATCGAGGACACGTTCGCATGACATGATTTTGACGCGCCAAAAGTGTTATTAATTATGTACAATGCAAAACTAAAACGAATATACGTACGCGTGATTCGTTTCAAGACAATTCTATAATTACAAATAATCAAGCTAAAAGTGGTGATAAAAGCTAAAAATACACAACAAGTTTAAAACGTGTAATAAGTCAGATAATTAGGCCAAATATAAATTGTTAAGCGACCGTGCTAGAACCACGGAATTCGGGAGTGCCTAACACCTTCTTCCGGGTTAACAAAATTCCTTACCCGGATTTTCGGTTCGCAGGCTACAATACAGAGTCAATCGTTTTCTCGATTTGGGATTCGAACCGGTGACTTGGGACACCATAAATTATCCCAAGTGGAGACTCTGAATCTTTAAATAAACGAATCTCGTTTCGATTGTCCTTTAATTGGAAAAACTCCCTTATATACCTTCGGGTGTAGGAAAAAGGAGGCGTGACAATAATATTAAATGATAAATAATTTAATAATTATAAGCAAAGAACAAAAAATTTGTCTAAAATTTAAAAGAATAAGATTTATTTAAGCTTTAGACAAAAAAAATAAACTAATACTGAGAATTTTATTAAAATAATATAATTTAATATGTTTAAACGAGACAAATCACCACATGACATAGTTAGTAATTTTTAATATTGATAACGAAATGAAATTCAAGTACTAAAATTAACGTATTGGATTATATAAATATAGAAAAAGAAAACAGGTTATCTAATATGAGATTTGCGAAATGGTTTCATGTCTTGCTTCTTAATTAATATCTAATGATTATCTATAAATTTTATCTAGAAGGTTTATATTTTAAAGTTATTTATACATAATTCAAATAATCCAAATCACAATCCGACATGATTTGTGTCCGCGCATCGCACGGGTACTAATACTATTTTTGATTTAGAGGGCTTAGTTCATCTATAGCTAAGGCTCAGTTTTTATTGTGCTATTTTAGAGCAGTTTTACCTCTAAAATATAATGTTGTGGGGATAATAAGTTAGGTCTGTTCACGATTTGACAGAAAATCGATCCAAACCGAAAACCGAATCAAACCGATTAAGTAAACCGATATTTTTCTTGATTTGGATTGGTTTTGGTTTTAAATTTTAAAAACCGATAATATTTGGTTTGGTTTTGGTTCTAATATAAAAAAATCAAAAAACCAAACCGATTAATTATATAAAAATATGAATAATTATTGATATATGATATAATATCTTTTCGTAAATAATTTTAAATACTTTATGCATTTTAATTATTATTTTAAATTTTGATTTATCCTACTTATATCTTAAAAGATTGCCTAAGCCCAAAAGAATAGGAATCGGCCAATTTTCTTTTCCTTAAGATAATCTAATTCTCTAACCTACACACATACTTTTTCCTAATAAAAGAGTTAGAAAAAAAAATCTACGACAAGGGTAAAGAAAGCAAACTCAAATTGCAAGACTATAGTAGCTAAAGCTTGAGAAAGTAAACTTTTAGTTTGTTTTTTGTTCATTTTTTCGTATAAACAGGTAAACAAACTTTCAGTTCCGAAATAAATATATAAAAAAGCATAAATTTAGAAAATTATTTTCAGATTATTGTCTAGTGTTGTTTTACTATTGTCGACTTATCATTAGCTTACTAGGAACCGAAAAATCGAACCAAACCGAACCAAACCAATAACAACCAAACAGATGATTTGTATGTAATTTAGTTTGTTTTTGTTTTAAAATTTTAAAAACCGATTAAATTGGTTTGGTTTTGGTTTTAATCAAAAACCGGCCAAATCGAACCGTGAACACCCTACTTACAATATTACCAGTCAATGTTTATGCTCACTTGGTGACTCCCTAATTTCATCATGTAGATGAAAGGTTTGAACACCAAAGTAGTATTACATAGCCCTCTCACATATATAAGAAAATATTTAAGTCATATAAAGTGATAGATTTTTTAGTATAACTTGACCGACTATAGCAAGTTATCTTATTTTTTAGGTTATCATATCAAGTTTTTGATTAACAGCTTGTTTGGATGGTTGTTACACATTGTTTCATAATATATCGTATCGTACTATATTGTATTGTATTGTACTGTATCGTTTGATAAATACAATGTTTGGATAGATTGTGTCGTTTGCCATCGTTCCATGATATCACGCACCAACAATATGGAGAATAAACTTGCAATATTATAAAGAAAAATTATGATACAAGGTAAAATTACTATATAAAAAAGTAGGGTAAATGATCAAATAAAATAATTTAATAATAATAAAGGGTGAGATTGAGAGAAAAAGACAAGGTAATGACGCGACCACACCAAATCGGTCGTTACATAAAGTGGCACATTTCGTCGTTATGTAACGATGGATTTAACGATACGATACAATAAAATTTAAGTGACAATCAAAACAAACATTGTATTTAAAGTAACAATACGATACGATACAATGGGTAACAACCATCCAAACAAGCTGTAAGAGTTATCATCTATCTCTACATATATGTCAGCATAATTTTATATATATATGAAGTTACGCCAATTTGGTAGTGTTACGATCTCAAACCCAACCTGTCGTGATGGCGCCTATCGTGGTACTAGGCAAGCCGACTACTCAGATATTTCCGACCGTTTAAAGCTTTGAAATATACTAAAACAGTTTAAATAAATAAGAATCTCATAAAACGGGATAGGAGATCATAACTCAATATATAAGTTTTCTCAAAATTGGGGTGTCACTGAGTATATGAGCATCTACATAATAACATGATCTGGTACGCTGTCTAAAAAGTAGAACTGAATGAGTAATTGAAAGATAAGGGAGGAGAGTCAAGGACTGCGGACGCCAAGCAACTACCTCGATGATCTCCGAATCTCTGAACTCTGTGGATCAGCAACCGCCGTGATAAAAAATACATGAATCTGCACATGAGGTGCAGGGTGTAGTGTGAGTACAACCAACTCAATAAGTAACAAATCTAACCTTTGGACTGAAAGTAGTGACTAGTTTGAGTAATATAGTCCACATGCAGTATTAACAGTACGAAGACTTGCAACAAATTTGGCAGCGATATCTTATAAATTTATAATCCACAAGTAAAGGTACGAGAATTTAGACATGCTTTCATGTTTTGCAATAAAACTTGACAAAGAACATGGCAGATCCAGCCCGAATGCAAATAAACCATAGCAGATCCAACCCAACTGTAAATAAATGCTAGCATTGCACCCACTGTGGATGTGCAGACTCTGGAAGGGCCGATCCAGCCCAAGCGCTATAATAAGATAAATCTTGGCATGAATCAATAAAATCTGTTGCGGCGTGTAGCCCGATACCATGAATATCACTCCTCAGTATCACTCAATCATTAATCTCTCCAGTCTCTCGGGATCACCAGAATCATGATAATCAGCTCAAACATTGATGATATGATGTATCAAATAAAGGACAACAGAGACTGAGACATACTATGCAAATAATAGCCATGACCGAGTACAAAACTGACAATTTAAGTAGATAATCCAACATGCAACACAACCTCTGTGGATCCCAGTAGTACTAACACGTAGCCTAAGCATAATTTCTAACATGAGTGGCAGTTCAATTTCTCTAACACATGGTGAAAATACGGATAACGACCAAATTAATCAACTATACAGTTCCGGGGAATCAACGAAGTGACAATTCTTATGGTGCACACCTACACGCCCGTCACCTAGCATATGCGTCACCTCAACACCAATTACATAATACGAAATTCGGGGTTTCATACCCTCATAACCAAGTATAGAAGTGTTACTTGTCACACTTCCTTTTTACGCACCCGCGAGGGTGCAAAGGAGTTTTTCCAATTAAAGGACAATCGAGACGGGATTGGTTTAATTATTTCAGAGTCGCCACTTGGGAGATTTAGGGTGTCCCAAGTCACCAATTTTAATCCCGAATCTAGGAAAAGAATGACTCTATATTACAGTCTGCGTACCAGAAATCCGGATAAGGAATTCTGTTAACCCGGGAGAAGGTGTTAGGCATTCCCGAGTTCCGTGGTTCTAGCACGGTCGCTCAACTGTTATATTCGGCTTATTTATCTGATTTTAAATACAATTATGAACCATGTGCAAATTTTATCTTTTAACCGCTTTTGTCATTATTATTATTTTTACGAGAATTGCAACGTCGTGAAAACATATCTCGAACCACGTTACATCAATGTACCCGTGGTTATCGATATATCTCGACTCGGTTGAGATTTGGATTTGGGTCACATAAATGTGCACCCGAATTAAGGAAAATAAATTGTTAAAGGCGCGCCTAAAGCAACTAGCGTCTTGTTATTTTGGGGAAAGTCGTAAAAATTCGTTAAACGGCATATCCCGAATTCTAAATACTTTAATATATACATACATCTAGAGGGCCCCGCAGCTTTGTACATTTTGTTTGTCGAGGCTCGTCTCGTTCTATTTTTAAAAGGAATTTGCGACGTCATGGACATGCATCTCGAACCACGTCACAATCAATGTACCCGTGATTAGAAACACATTTCGAATCCGTCGAGATTTGGATTTGGGTCACATAAATGCGCACCCGAATTTAAGAAGGTAAAATTATTAAATACGCGCTTAAAGAGGCTATCGCGTTATTATTCCGGGAGGGTCGTGAGATTTGCTAAACGACCCACCTTAGGGACTGAATGCTTCAACATATATATATTTAACAAGGGCCCCGCAATTTGTGCGTTTTTCTTTATTTTTTTGTCGAGGCTCATCTCGTCCTTATTTTAAAAGGATATCCTATAGCAACTACGTTTCTTGTTGCGTTTGTCTCTACTAATTGAAAACAGTAGATAGCCCTAGTTAATTACATGCTTGCAAGTTATCTATACAGAATTCCGAGTGCTTGCACAAAATCAGAAGCACGGCCACGTACACAGTCGGCCGAGCAAAAATTAAGGGCCCAAATCCAGCCCATGCGTGATGGACCAGACCTGGGCCATTGTTTGTTCGATGCAGGCCTGCTTGGTCTGTTTCGACCTGGGCTCGACCTTCGTGAGGTTGAGATTGCAGTCTCCGTGTTCTTTGTCTTAAAACATGGTTTACCAGTTATATGAAGCAGTTTATCAGAAAGGAAAGAACTTAACTAGTAGAGTACGATTTTCATGCTTGGCCTACATTAAAGGACATACTACAAAGTAAAACTAAGTCTAAGATACAACCTATTTCATTGGGAATATTTTCACCTATCAGCATACATATATAAACTATCATTCAGCTAATCTATATTGATATACACTGGGCATACAGGCTACTTCTATTGTCAACACAGGAATGAAAATTATTATACAGTACATGATATCTAATGTAACAATCTATGTATGAAAGTCAACTTCAGGTCTTTTCTTTTTGTATTCATGCTCAATTTTCCAATTACATTTGACAGTGTATTGGTTGTGTACCTGGTATAGAGAACAAAAGAAGAAAGGAATGATCAGCTGGGTAGTATGCAACAAACACAGCAACAGCAGATACACAGCAACAACACAGCAACAAACCAACAACCACAAGTGTTTTCCACAGTCCACAGACAACCAGCAACAGTTTCCAGAACAAAGAAAACCAACAGATGGTCGAGCACCAAACAAGCAATCCCAGAAAAGAGTAGTGAAACAAAAGAAATAACAGAGTATTCGATGCAGCAACACCAGCAGTTCAACAATCACAAGCAGCTCAATCAGGGCAAACAACAGAACTTGGCCAAGACAGCTTGACCAATATGAATTCTTCTGTAGTTTTCAGACAGTGTTTGGTTACAGTGTTTCTGGAAATTTCCTTATATTTTTTCAGTTTCCTTTAACTCACAAGACCTCTCTCAAGACTAAGTTTTTTTTTTAGAAGAACCTCCTCTTTTAGGCTCCCCCAAAAGAATTCTCCTTTTCTAAATGGAAGGTCTGCCTCTTTTATAGCCTGAATTCAGCACTTTGCAGGCTGTGTGACAACTCAAAATTCCCCCTCCCCGTTGTTTTTCCACTCAGTTATTTTAAATAATCAAACTCCCATGAGATCCCTGACAGCCCCCTTTTAATATTTATTAAACTAAAACATGCCATGGGCAGCAAGAATATAATCTGACAGCATGTGCTGTCAGATTATTTTAATCCAAAACAACTGACCATACGCATGTTGCCCACAATCTGAACTAAGTGAACATGGCATCCATTTAAGCTCAAAGTCTGAACTGCCATTATAACCTACCCCCTAGATGTTCTTTAATTCAAATTGAACAAAACCAATAGGCAATACAATTCAGTTCCTAATGGGATTCAAATGCGATCACAGCAGAAATAAACAACACGAATCAAGTTGTTACCATTAATGACTGAAACTAATTGACGACATACATCGACTCGACTATATTAATCGTAACACATAACAATCAATCGTTCATATAAACAACACGTACAGAGTCCCGAATGACTTCAGACAACTTTGTTCAATCAACTGGGAACCTATATGAATTAACTCATTTGACGACTAATCTAATTGACGATCATGTATACCACAGAATACATTCAGAACACACAGAAAATCAACTGACCAAATAAAAGGTTTTTTGACAGAGATGGAAGAAATCCGGATGAAAAATAACAACAAATAACAAACAAACACAACGAAACATGCTGACAACTTAATTAGTAGTTGAATAAAACAAAAAGGACAAGAAAAACTTACCGGAAAATGTCCAAACCAAATTGAACCAAATCTGACTCAATTTTGACCCCTTGAGGCCGAACAAACTTTAATCAGGGTGTTCTCACATGAGAACACCTTGATTAAGGTCTATTAGACCTCAAACCTTGTTAAGACTGGCCGGCTTCCAAGGCTATTCATGTTCAAGGTTTTGGATTCTCAGATTTGAGATTCTAAGAGTTGTGGGTAGATTCGGACCAAACCAAGCCTGGTTTGGTCACGAGGGGGTCAGGGGATTGTCTGGTATGAAGATGGTGAGGTTTGGCATAGGTCCGGGTTCGACTCGAATCTTCAAATGAAGATTCGAGATGAAGGAAGGGGATTCGAGGCTAGGGGGTAATAGATCCATGTTTAGGAGAGTGAGGGGGTCCTAGGGTGTTCAGGAGGTGGTCACCGGCGTTCATGCCGCCGGGTTCTGGTGAAAGGGAAACTAGGGCGGCTGCTAGGGTTTCGGGGGGTTTCAGGGCTTGGTGAAGAAGATGGGGAAAGGTGGGGTTCGGATAGGGGGCGTGGGGTGTGAGGGAAGGCTTATATACGGCGTATAGGATTAGATCCAGGCCGTTAGATCATCTGATCTCAACGGCTGGGATCTGATGGTGAGGGGTGAGATGTGGTCGTTTTGCATTAAAACGGGGTCGTTTGGGTTTAAGTGATGGGTTGGGTTGGACCGGCTAAACAGGTCGGGTTGCGGGTGCTGAGGTGGACCGTTGGATTAGTGTGGTTGAACGGCTCAGATCAGACGCCTGATGCGGCGTCGTTTTGGGGGGTGCCTGGGCAGGCCTGGTTTGGACCGGACTTGTGTGCTGGTTTGGGCCTATTTTTGTTTTATTTCTTGGGCCCAAACTGATTCTCATTCACTCTTTTCTTTTGTTTTCTATTTTTAAACAAAAAATGAAAATAATAATAATAAAACAATGAAATTAAAACAAACAACAATGTAACATTTTAACACAATTATTACAAAATATTTAAGTAAGTTAAATCACCACCTAGAACGGACGATGCACATATATATATTTTTTGAATTTTCTTTCAATGACCGAATTACGGTTTGATTGCCATGACAGACATACTTTGTATTTTGATTGATAAGATCATATGCAACATGGACCGAACCACAAATGACTAAACAGCACATGCCACGAAAAAATCGAAAGAATTGTACAGCGGAGTCATTTGTCACTATTTTTGTTTTCTTTTGGAGCGATTGTCCGTGAAGCAAAAATCACGTGCTTACATTACTTACCTCAAACCGTGCAAATCTCTACTCCAACACGCCCTTGCCTCGTGAAACGACCTCTGAATGCCTTGAATCTAGCCACAAACAATTCGATACAATCAACACGAGCTAAAGGAATCAATGCCATATGAAATTACTAAGTTCTTAATCAAAAGTCAAAAAGTCAACCCAAAAGTCGACCCCGGACCTACGTTTCAGAATCCGATAAAAGTCGCAAAATCCGAACACCCATTCAACCCCGGTCCACTCATACCAAAATTACTCCAATCCGATACCAAAATCTCGATCAAATCTCCAAAATTCAGCCTAAGACTTTCCTCCATTTTTCCTCAATTTTCCAATCCAAATTATTAATTAAATGATGAAATCAAAGACATAAATATGGAATTTAACCAAAACTAAGTAAGAATCACTTACCCCAATCACTCCCTTGAAATCTCTCCAAGAATCGTCTCCAACCAAGCTCCCAAAATCAAATTTGTGATATGAACTCAAACCCCCGTTTTGAAATATTTAAGTTTCTGCAACAAACGTCCTTTCATCGCGATCGCGGGAAGTCCTTCGCGATCGTGAAGCACAACTCAACTGCCCAGAAAATTCACCTTACGTGAATGTGATACTACACCTACGAATGCGTACCACTTCCTCTTCAAGCCTACGCGATCGCATCCCTCTTCACGCGATTGCAAAGAACAAACACGTGTGAACCCAGGAGCCTCCTTTCCTCTTCGCGAACGCGACCTCAGCCACGTGTCCGTGATGAATTAAATGCTCCAGCTACGCGATCGCCGCCCTCTTCTCGCGAACGCATAGAGTAAAATCCACCACTGTCCAAATAAGCCTGCGTGATCGCGGACCTTCCACACGATCGCATGCCAAGAAACTAGACACAGACACCAGAAAACCTCAACAATAACACCAAGTCCAAAATTGATCGGTTAACCATCCGAAACTCACCCGAGGCCCTGGGGACCTCAACCAAACATACCAACAAGTTCCAAAACATCATACGAATTTAGTCGAGCCTTCAAATTACATCGAACAACGCTAAAACCACGAATCGCATATCGATTCAAGCCTAATGAACTTATGAACTTCTAACTTCTACATTTGGTGTCGAAACCTATCAAATCACGTCCGATTGACTTCAAATTTTGCACACAACTTATAAATAGCATAGCGGACCTACTCCAACTCCAAGAACCCCAATCCTAGCCCGGTAACCACAAAGTCAACTCTCGATCACACTTTTAAATTTCCAGAGCTTCAAATTTTACAACTTTCGTCATTTCAAGCCTAATTCAAGTACGAACCTCCAAATCACTATCCGGACACACTCCTAAATCCAAAATCACCCAACGGAGCTAACAGAACCATCAAAAGTTTATTCCGGAGTCATTTACATATAAGTCAACATCCGGTCAAGTTTTTCAACTTAAGCTTCCAACCTTGAGACTAAGTGTCTCAACCTATTCCGAAACATCCCCGAAATCGAACCAAATACCCGGGCAAGTCACATAGTAACTAATAAGCATAAAATGAGCAGTAAATGGGAAAACAAAGCTACAACTCTCAAAACGGTCAGCTGGGTCGTTATAGGTAGAGTTTAGTAAATAGTTGAACAAGCATAAACTATACCAATTGGGTAGAATTTCATGAACAGTTAACAAAAAAAAGTCAATTGCAGTTAATATAAAGTTACGCCAATTTGGTACGGTTTGGGAACAAGCAGGTCGATTGCAGATAATATAAAGTTATGTCGATCTAGTTGAGTTTGGTGAATATTTGAACAATTATGAAATCATGCCCACTAGGTGGAGTTTCGAGGGTCTCCTGGAAACAGCCTCTCTACCCTTCGGGGTAGGGGTAAGGTCTGCGTACATATTACCTCCCCAGACCCCACTTGTGGGATTATACTGGGTCGTTGTTGTTGTCCACTAGGTGGAGTTTGTGAATAATTAACAATATAAATAAAGTAAATATAACATAAAATCTACCAATCGGTAGAGAAATCACTAACGAACAATAATTGTGTTTGCGGGTCTGGGAGCCAATCTTTGAATACCGGCAATTACGGGAACATTCCGCTAAGACCAACCTCTTATGGAACAATTCCTCTCAATCTCCCAGAAGAATTTGATTAATATCGACAGTTCCTGGCCCACAAAGATATTAGTGATTAACCCATTATTGTTCATTCCAGTTTCAGCCCAATTAGCATCCATAAATTCTCATTCTCGCCGAGTACTGAAACGTGACAAAGAGCAGAAGATTATCTGAAAACCAATAGAAAAAATTAATTCTTTATTTATCTGTTAACACCAGAATGTAGATATAGACCTGATTGTCAGATTTGGACCATGACCCCCTTAACATGAAAATGTTCTTGTCAGACATGGGGCAAGCGTAGAAGAAACTCATAAACGCTTGGTACATTTTCTATCTTATTAGATGGGCTAAGCCCAAAATCCACCTCACATGCTGGATAAATAACAGTTATTGTGCATGACCAAGTCATATAAGACTTTATTATATTATGACCTTAGTCAAGCAACAACAATAACAACAACGATCCAGTATAGTCCCACAAGTGGGTCTAGGAATAGTAGTGTGTACGTAGACCTTACCTCTATCCCGATAGGGTAAAAAATATTGTTTCTGATAGACCCTCGGCTCAAGAAGACGAAAAGACAAAAAGAGAAAATATATCAGTACCAGCATGGAAATAATAACAACACAAGAACCAATGAATAGATAAAAAGCAAAAATAATGAACAGTAAATAATGCTCGGCACTATGAAAACAGATGAATAGTGTAAACGCAGCACTGACCACTAGCAGTCTAAGACTAAATCCTATCATCCTAGCCTCATACTGGGAGACTAAATATGCTCAACTACCTCCTAACTCACAATCTTAATGCTCGACTTCCACAGCTTCTTATTGAGTGCCATGTCCTCGTAGATCTGAACTCTCGCCATATCTCGCCTGATCACCTCTCCCCAATACTTCTTAGGCCGCCCTCTACCTCTCCTCGTACCCACCAATGCCAACCGCTCACACCTCCTTACCGGAGAATCCAAGCTCCTCCTCTCCTCTAAACATGCTCGAACCATCTGAGTCTCGTTTCCTGCATCTTGTCATCAGTAGGAGCCACGCCCACCTTCTCCTGAATATCTTCATTCCTAATCTCCCAACCAGTGGCGGATTTAGGGGGGCGGAAGGGGGTTCACCCGAACCCCCTTCGCCGAAAAATTATGCGGTATATATAAAGCAAAATCTGTTTTTTTTTACCTTTATATATATTAAGTTTTGAACCCCCTTAACACAACCCAAAAGTGTAGGTTAGTGGTCAAGGAGGTTCAAAACTTTCATAAGGTCACAGGTTTAATTCTCATTGGCTACAAAAAAAAAAAAAAATTTGAATCCCCTTCCTGGAGATCCTGCCTCCGCCACTACTCCCAACTCCACGAATAACTGACCCAAGGTACTTGAAACTGTCTCTCTTAGAAATGACATGCGATCCAAGCCTTACGTCCCTGCCCTCAAGCAACATGATGAATTTACTATAAAATGAATCAAATTTATCCGGGGTTTGAATTTGATAGGAAAGAAAAAGAGAAGAAAGGAATATTATTTCAGCGGAAGAGAAAATAAAGTAACTTCCATCCAAAAAGTTCCGTTCTTTTTTACAACCGGGCCAACATTAGGGACCCATCTAGCTAAAACACAAAAAGACAAAGGATTTTTACCTAGCCACACTCTATTAAAAACTTATTTACCAATGTTCTCTATGTTTTGTAGTTTTTAATAAGTATCTAAGTTTTAAATACAAATTGTGTAGATTGCTCTTTAAAAGGCTCTCACCTCATTATTAGTGCCTTCATTTAAGGGATCCAATTATATCCTTTCCTTTTTTCCCCTCTCCTCTTCTCTCTCCTTCTTTTTTTACAACCAAATCCCTTCATCTACGCTCAGAATCTCCATCTTCTTTCTTCCTACCATTGCCGATAGTTTTATATTATTAAATCATCAATTGTATCGTTCTTCTGCTGGGAGACCGGACAACACTGAAAATGAAAAATATTTAACAATTGTATGATAACTGTATCATAATTGTATTTAAATTGTATCAGATACATCAATACGTAAAATATAATTATATCATACTTGTATCACAATTGTATCTAACTTGTAGATGGTACCTTAATATCTGAAATAATACCTGATACATTACTAATAAATTAATATATAACTATCATATATTTGTTATACAAACTGTGAAATTCATCACGAACTCACAACTGCTCATAATTAAGATACAAATTTAATATAATCCTGAAAAAATTCTTACACAATTCTGATACAACTTAAAATTGACTCTAAACTTAAATTGATACAATATCATATTATACTTATATTAATATTGTATCATGTATTATTTTTGGTACAAATTGTGATACAATTGTGATACAATCGTGATACAATTCTAAATTATGATACAACTTTTGATCTTCATCTTTTTCAAGTTTCAATTTAAAACATCCACCTAGAACCAACTCTAAACTTAAATTGTGATAAAATATTGTATTTTAATAGTATTAGTATTGTATCAGAATTGCCTTAGATATTGATGTATCAAATACAACTCAGATACAATTATGATACATTTATCATACAATCGTAATACAATTCCGAAACTTTTTTTTCCTTGAGTTTCAATCTGAAATTCAACCTAAAACCAACTTTAAACTTACACAATCTCCCTTCAAATTAAGATATAAACTCTAAAGGATATTTTCAATCGTTTTCAAGAACACTCAATCCAAAGAAATCACAAATTCGTAGATTCGAATATCTAATTCAAAGTTTCGAACCTTTTTAATGGTATGTCAATGGCAGACCTCTCT
Organism: Nicotiana sylvestris; assembly: GCF_000393655.2. Classification (NCBI taxonomy): domain Eukaryota; kingdom Viridiplantae; phylum Streptophyta; class Magnoliopsida; order Solanales; family Solanaceae; genus Nicotiana; species Nicotiana sylvestris. The sequence continues at coordinate 72,059,327 of NC_091058.1, forward strand.
ACTTGCAATTTCAGAGATAATGCCAATGGATTTGTCAATAGTTGAAGCTTTTTAATGGTTGTTGGTGGAATTGATCCAGAGAAATATATGATGCTACAATTTTAGAGAGATAATAGTTTGATTTGTATGAGAGAGAGATATTGGTGGATTTGTATGAAAGAGAGAATGACTTTATTTTTTTTTTGAATTTAGGAAGAAAATCGTGATTTTAGGAGGCTAAAGCTGATTGGGGATGAGAGATACGTTACAAATTAATTCCTATATTTAAGGGATCCTTCTTTTATTATATTTTGTACATAAATAGTAAATATATATACACAATGTAATTCTTAAGGAACCTAAAAAAAAGTGGTTAATAAGTTTCTAATATAGTATAGCTAGGTAAAAATCCCAAAAGACAAATCTGCTAACTTTCTGTTACTTACATGGGCTTTGGCCCAGAAAACAATTAGATAAACTGGGCTGCTTCTTCAAATAGGATCTTCAAATCTTTGGACTGGAACTGAAAAGTAAGCTGAAGTCCAACAGAATTCGACTGTCACATTTTCCAACTCAAACGATTTACAATATTTTCCCAGCGCAAGCGCTATACATCAAATCCTGTTTAAAACATTAATGGACGCCTACCAGATGAGACAGGTGTGTCTAGCGTAAAAATGGCGTGCAGTAGCCACTAAATAAGGTGGTGTTTATTTTTTATCTACCAATTCTAATGCTGAACAAAAATAGCCACTACTCTATTAAAATTATTTTAAAAAGATATTTTTACCTTTTTTTTCATTTCTTTTCTTCCCAAACCCCGTGGCTGGCTATGTGTGCTTCTCTCTCAATCTCTTATGTGTATTTTTTCTCTCAGTAACACATGACTATCTCTCTGATCTTAAACTCGCCCTTCAACCAAGCTATTCTAAGTTTACATCCTTAAATGCATTATAACTTATCAGTTCCTTCTATATAAATTGTCTTTTAAATCATGTGTTTGTGTCTCGAAAAAACACAATGAATGCCTTTTAGAAGATATTTCATGAAAGAGAAAATGAAGGTTCTGTAATCTTTTATTTTTTTAGTTGTTTCTTTTTGTTATTAGCTTTCTGTTGTGTAATTTGACATCAATCTTATATGTAAATTGCAATTATTATTATTATTAGTATCATTATTATTATTATTATTATTATTATTATTTTTTTTTTGTGAAAAGATACAAATAACTTTTGATTTTCTGCTACGTTATGGATCATGAACTTACAGTTACAAGTTCAAAAGTTAAGGACATTTGGTCCTGAACTTTGAGTTCCAAGTTCAAAAGTTAAGGACACTTGGTCCTGAACTTAAAATTACAAGTTCAAAAGTTAAAGACACTTGGTCCTGAACTTAGACTAACAAGTTCAAAAGTTAAGGACAATAGGCCCTGAACTTACATTTACAAGTTCAAAAGTTAAGGACAATAGGTCCTGAAGTCCTGAACTTAGACTAACAAACTCAAAAGTTAAGGAAAATATGTCCTGGACTTAGGCTAAGAGGCCCAAAAGTTAAGGACAATAGGTCTTGAACTTACAATTACAAGTTCAAAAGTTAAGGACAATAGGTCCTGAAGTCCTGAACTTAGACTAACAAGCTCAAAAGTTAAAGACGATAGGTCTTAAACTTAGGCTAAGAAGCCCAAAAATTAAGGATAATAGGTCCTGAACTTAGACTAACAAGCTCAAAAGTTAAGGACACTTGCACCTGAACTTACAGTTACAAGTTCAAAAGTTAAGGACATGTAGTCCTGGAGTCCTGAAGTTAAGGACATGTAGTCCTAAAGTCCTGGAGTCCTGAAATTAAGTTCAAAAGTTAAGGTCATGTAGTCCTGAAGTAAAGTTCAAAAGTTAAGGATATGAGCAGAAGAGTATTTTCGCCCAGGCAGTTAAAGTTTATTAAAGCAATGGCTAAAGACTAAAGATATTTTAAATAGTGGCTTTAAAATAAATACATATGTTATTAGTGGCTAACCGTGCACTTCTCCGTGTCTAGCAAATACAGTCTAGTGATCAAGATGCTATCTATATTTAAATCATAATATAGTAAGATACAACTACGAATTTGATGACCACCTGCCTACTGTTTTCCTATTATTGAGTCTTTCCACCTCTCTTGTTGAGACTATAAAATTAGATACGCAAAACAAACAAACAAAATACCTTTCAGCTTATTATTATTACTAGCTTTAGTGCATGTGCGTTGCACGTGAATTTTACATCTGTCAATAAAAATATATAGAATATAAATTTTAAAAAATTATGAATATAAACTTGAACTCATAACAAGGATTAAACAAGATTAGGAAAATTTATCACCCAAGTTTGGTCAGTATCTAATTGTAATTTATTTACACGGTATATAATAATTAGTTCACATGAATTAAATAATACACACCATATTTCTTCAATTTTTTTTTTTTGGTTAAAATCAAAAACTTTATTTAACCAAGTAGTATTTCTTCAAGTTTGTCCCATATCGAAATGTAGTTTATTTTACATATTCTTCTTGATAATATCAAACAAATGTTTTTTAAAAATTTACATGTTAAAATAATTTGGACCAAAAATAAGGATTGAGAAGATTAAAAAATTCTTTAACGCCACAATATACAATAATTAGTTTGCATGAGTTGAACGTAACGACATACAGACCATCATTCTTCAATTTGTCTAGTATTTAAGTGTATCTTTTTTTTTTTTTTTTTTTTGTAATATCAAACGCATGGTTTTTTTTTTACAATTTTACATACTAATGTCATATAAGAGTTTTTTACAGATTTTTTTATAAGTAGTTTATTTACAGTTTTTTCAAAATTCAATTAATGGGATATAACTCGTAAAAGACAATATATTATTTTCATACACAATACAATTATAGTGATTAGCAAAATTTAAATTATAAGTGAGACATAAGTTTTTTTCACCATACCTCATGCTTCAACTTATAACATCCACAACTAAATTAAACAAAATAAAAAGGAAATTTCTTTGAAAAATAAAAACTACATTTGTAAAAGCAAAAAAATATAACTAAATTGCTTTCAACTACTGTAAATTGTGTTCTTAAGCTAAATATTCAGTAGTATTTTTCTATAATTTATAAATGTTTATTAACCTAGCTTGATGGTCTAAAACTATATATGGAGGGAATTACAAATGTCATAATACACTTCAAAGTATCTATAACTAACATTTACATTTTTAAGTTACTTTATTATATTTATATTTACGTTAACTTCTCTTCAACTATATCCGCCATAAAGAGTCTTAGCAAAAAATTATTGTTATTTGGTAAACTCTTAATTTAAATAATAATTGACTTCTTAAAACAAATTTAAATCGATAATGATTTTCTACGTTCATACATAGAAGGGAGGGGTTCAAATATTATTTAAAGCAAATAATTCTAGTTCAAATAAGAAAATATTAAAAAGTACTAAACTTGATCAAAGTACTATATTTTAGGAAAATAAATAAATGATAATATTGAAAATTTAAAGTCCTAAATATTAGCAAAATAATTAAATGACTATTCATAAATTTTAGGGAACTAATTAAATAATTATTCCTACATATTAGAAAATTAATTAAATGACTGTTTTGTCTAGTACGACCTCTATTTTTAAAGGGGTAAAAAAGGTGAACGACATTTCGCGAAGGGTCTTCGTGCTTTTAATATAATATAGATGATTATTATTATTATTATTATTATTATTATTATTATTATTATTATTATTATTATTATTATTATTATTATTATTATTATTAGGTTAAATGTGGACATAAATGAGAGGGGAAAAACTTTACTATGTGCCTGACATAACTGATATTAGCCATGTGAGGCTTAATTTTGTCTCACAACAAAGTAAATCAATTCTTACACATTTGGGTCCACAAAACTTTGGATTCACTTTGTTGTGAGACAAGCCATAGACAATTAGTTTCAGTTGTGTGAGACAAAAAATAAAATGAAACGGTTTAGAAGGTCTTGATGAAAAAAAATATATATTAGAAAAATCAGTCAACTAAACGGGGACAAATGAACCCATCAGTTCATGGCTATTATATCTTTTAATCGATTAGATTAAATGTACCAAGGAATTTCAAACATGAGGAACTTTAATGTTCGTTTTGAAGACCATTTCATACTCTTCAACTCCTAGTAATTAACTTTTCCTTTTTCTATGAGAATAAGGGGTCGTTTGGTAGGGTGCATAAAAATAATATTGAATAGGCTGTATTAGTAATATTGGTATTAGTTATGTTTGCATTAATTATAATGACATATTTCTCATTCATTATTTGGTTTGATGTATTAAAGTATTGCACAATTTTTAAAAAATTATTTATTTACAAAAATACCCTAAAAACCGGGCCATCACTCTATCTTTTTAAAAGAAACATATGTTGAGAATGTTTTTATGTGAAAAAAGTTTTAAAAAAAATATTTGATTTGTCTACATATATTGTAGTATAGAATTGAATATTTATTTATTAAAAAATTATATTAATTATACTAGGGATATAATTTTATTTATCACTATTTGGATTGTTTTAAAATTGCATTAATATAATAGCATATTTTAATTAAGCATAAATTTTGAAGGACAATTTTGTCTTTAACTAAGCTAATGCATGCATTAATACCATGGTTTTCTATGCATTAATTATGCATAGGATAATACCAAATAAGGTGTATAACTAATGCATAGGTTCGAAATGTGTACCAAACAAGGTATTATTAATACATAAAACTAATGCATGCATTATTTTATCTAATGCATCATACCAAACAACTACTAAAAGATCTAAGGGTTGTTTGGTACAATGGTGGAATAAACAAGTATATTTTATATCCCATCGGATTAAGAGCCCGTTTGGACATACAAAATTTTTGCTTTTTTTCAAAAAACTTTATGACAACAATGTTTGGTTATCCATATCTTACCAATTTTTTCAATTTCAATTGATAATGCATTTTCACTACTTTTTGATTTTATAAATTTACCCTATACTTTTAAACTTTATAAAATGACCCCATCAATTATTAACCTACAACTACCCACATGTTTCTCTCGACTATCAGATGAAGCTACTGCAGCGAATAATGAACTCTTTTCTTGTGACGACTACCATATTGTTAAACAATAGCATGTTTGATTGTTTATTTTCAAGTAGTATAATTAAATTGGGACGGTTTTGATATTTTTTACTAGTTATGGGGTATAAATCATATTTCATGATTTTGCGAAAAAAGACATTCAAATATGTTGCAAAAATTACTACCAAACACAACTTCGTCTTCATTTCAAATTTTAGTGAAATTCTAAATTTGAAAATTTATTTTGGAATTCATGGCCAACGCCTACTAAATATTCACTTTCTATATCGGATAACTTATCACACTATTTTAGTGCAAAACTTATTCCGCAATTAGCTAATACCTATAATCAAACATGAGATAAATACAATCTCAAATTTTATTCCGATATTATTATTATTATCTCGGGTACCAAACAACCTCACGACTCTTGACTAGGACTTTTGACCGAAGCGGGTTGAGGGCCCAGGGGAAGCTGGACGCAAACATAACGCAAATGTAGGTAATGGTTTCACTTGAAGTTTGTGTGGAAAATCTAGCTCTCCCTTGACTTGACGTTTGCTTGGAAATTTCTTCAAATTGAAAAGTCTTGGCCGACTGCTTCATTACGTAGCAAAATTTAATACCCCAGCTCATGTCCTTTTTGTGGGATCGGTAATGCTCACTCTCGTCCACAACAAATTGGGATTTCGGTACAGTAACAAGTTATTGATTACAACTGGTTACAAGATAAAATTGTCTAATTTTACTATATCAACGTGTTGGTGAGGTGTCACATGTAAAAGGAGAGTTGTGTTGAGAGTAGCGGTTGTAGTCCTACTAGTATAGTGATGAGTTTTTAATGTCTTAGCCTTATGTTTTGATGATCTAACAAACTTACTATCAAGAACCAGATAAGGAACCTGACATACTTGGTGTACATTGCTAATCAACGAAGTACAACTAATGTGAACTGCTGCAACTGTAGAAGATAGAGAACCAACACAGGGACCTGATCCCCTGTGTGTCCCTAACAACAGTACAGAAGTCAACTATGTACAGCTGAAAAGTGGCTGTCACAGAACAGTGCACACAGTTCTGCAGTCACTTGTCCTTTGACCAACCAAGTGCTTACATCATTCAAATGATGTCATCAAAGGTGTATTAACAAGAGCACTACGACAAAAACATCATTTGACACTTGAGAATTTACTTCAAGCATTCAAGCCGTCTCAGAGTCGTGCATTCAATTCTCAAATGCATCAAGAACAAAGCTTAATGCTACTACAGACCAGTTTCTAAATGTAGTATTTTGTTGTCCTTAGTTGAGTTGTAACTTTATAATTGTTCTTCATTGTAATTCCTAAATTGCTTAGCTAGAAGCGTTGCTTAAGAACCCCTTTGTAAAATCATAAACCCTTTGTGTTTCTGTCGTGACTAGAGTTAGTCATGAGTTGAAGTCTTTATAATAGGTGTATTGCAAATTGGCTTGTAATAGGTGTATTACGAGTTAGTGAGGGATTAAGAGTTTAATTCCTTGATTGCATAGGTTATAATCTAAAAATTGCTCATAGTGAAGTTGAAATCCTACCAGTGTAGGTCATGATTTTTTATCCCCTTGAGCAGGGATTTTTTCACGTAAAACTCCATGTCTTATTTACTTACTGTTTCATTAACGTTCTCAGTGAAAACTCATAGAGGACCTGGTACTCTATAGTTTGGTGGACTCATATAAACTATCAATTGGTGTCAGAGCGGGTTCCTCCTATCAAGCTAACACCTAGGAAAGATTCGTATGGCTGCTCCACCAAATTTTGAAGAAGGTCAATCTACGTATAGACCACCCAGGTTCAATGGGCAATACTATGAGTGGTGGAAGACAATAATGCATGATTTTATTATGGCTGAAGATTTTGAGTTATGGGATGTCATATGTGATGGTCCTTATATCCCAATGAAAAACGTCAGAGAGCTTCCGCTAACGATGCCAAAGACCAGAAAAGAATATACTGACGCAGACAGGAAAGCTCTGGAGAAAAAATTTCTTGCCAAGAAAATTTTAGTGTGTGGAATAGGACCTGATGAATACAATAGGATCTCTGCTTGTGAAACTGCCAAAGAGATATGGGGAGATTTGCCGACAGCACATGAGGGAACCACTCAAGTAAAGCAATCTAAGATTGATATGCTCACCACCGAGTATGAACTCTTTAGGATGAAGGACGATGAATCTATTCAAGATATACACACAAGATTCACTTCCATCATAAATGAGTTACACTCACTTGGTGATGTCATTCCCAAGAACAAGCTAGTGAGGAAGATTCTTAGTATCCTGCCTAGTTCATGAGAGGGTAAAGTGAATGTTATTACTGAAGCAAAGGACTTGCAGGAGCTGACCATGGACGAGCTAGTTGGAAATCTGAAAACCTATGAAATGAAGAGTGATAACTAGGGATTATAGTTCATTTTACACTCCTTTTTACTTGAGTTTTGATTAAAAATGTATACAAAATAATCCCAAAGGCATACATGTTGTATTTGTTTGCAATGTTTGGTAAAAAAGGTGACAATTAGTCAAAACCAACTCAAAAAGAAGTGAAACATGCACAAGTACCAAGAACAAGTCAAAGCACAGTTGCAATAGAACCACCGCGACCGCAATCCATTTAGTGTAGTCCGCGGTGAGGAGATTCAGAGAGGTGCTATTTTGGAATCTCAAGCACTGCGGCCGCAAACCATTTTGTGCGGACCGCAGTAGCCTCACCGTAGCCGTAATCGAGTTTATGCGGTTCGCGGAGCAGAGATTCAGAGAGTTGGGATTTCAACTGTTGGAAGCCAATGCGGTCCGCGGTCCTTTTTGTGCGGACCGCAGTTGAAGCCACCGCGGCCGTGGTGCATTTTATGCGGCCTGCGGTGGCCAGATTAAGAGAATGATTAATCAAGCCAAGAAGCCTTATTGCGGTCCACGGTGCATTTTATGCGGACTGTAGTATCTCGTCAGGGGTATTTTTGTCCAGAACATTCGGCCTAATATAAATACTTTCTTTTCATATTTTTAGGGTATCTTTTGTAATCTTTAAGAGACCAGAGCACGTGAACGGCGTTTTATGTCCATTTTGAGTAATTTGTAGCTATATTAACACTGAATCTTCTTTATCTTAGTTTGTAATTAAATCATACGAGTTATTCTTCATCTATTTCTCTGTTTTCTTCTATTATTATAAGTAGCTAGACCCATTAGCTAGGATTGTGGCTCAACCCCTAGTGTGGGTATTTGATGGGTATTTTGACTTAATGCTTAGATGTTTATGTGTAGTTGATATTTGGACTAATTTGTGTTTTCCATGTTGAATTAGTGGTTGCAAACACTGATTTGTGCCTATTTGACTTGAGCTCTTCTTGAGAAAGAGAGCTTGAGTCTAGGAAAATCAGTCCAACAAGGAATTAGGGTGTAATCAAGATATTGATAGCCCCAATTAAAGGGTTAAACCTAGAGATAGTAATATCCGACTTGAGCCCATATTGCTTGCACAATTTTGACACCTAATTGATCTTGAGAAAGTCAATTAGGGCAAAGTCACTCAAGCTACCGAGAGGTAAAGAGTGAGTAATTCTATGCATTGGCTATATCACAATCCCCAACATAACGTCTTTGCTTAGGCTTTAGATCTCGTCAAGTATTCACCTAGGAGAAAGTCACTTCCCTAGTGCCTCTTTAACTATTTAGAAGACCATACAAGAAATCATTCTTAGTTTAATTTAGCTTATCATTAGCATAAATATTAGAAATAACAACCAACCAAAAGATGATTGGAAGAGTAATTAAGAGCATTACACATTTCTAGTTTAGATAGGAATCCAATTCCCACTTCTAGCTCCCTATGGATTCGAGCCAGACCATTTCGGGTAAAAGCTGCTTCGACCGCTCTTGCCACTTTGTAGTGGTGTAGGGTTGGAACTGATCACTTTTTGGCACCATTGCGGGGGAGCTAACAGTTTTGGCTATCTATCTAAATAGTTTTGTGTATTGTTCTTCTTTCCTTCTGCGTTACTAATTTGCGTGTATCGCATATTCAGGTACAAAATGGCAGCAAACAACGCACCTCTTGGAGATTTTCCGCCGGGGGAGGAGGCAGATGACAATATTGATGATGAGGTTCCTATTGTACCTCAAGGACAAAGAAGAGGCCGCCAGACCAATGACAACATTCCATACCCTCCCCTGCCACCTCCAAGAGTGGCTCCTCGAGTGCTTCCCAACCAAGGATATGCTAGTGCAATTGTCCTACCTCGGATCCGAGCGGGCAATTTTCAAATTACAAATGTGATGCTGACATTGTTGGAGCAGCGAGGGTATTTCACGGGTGCACCCAATCAGAATACTTACAAACATTGTCACACCTCCTTTTTCTGCCCCGCGAGGGCGTAGGGAGTTTTTTCCAATTAAAGGACAATTGAAACGTGATTTGTTTGTTTATTTCAGAGTCGCCACTTGAGAGATTTAGGGTGTCCCAAGTCACCAATTTTAATCCCGAATCGAGGAAAAGAATGACTCCATATTACAGTCTGCGTACCAGAAATCTGGATAAGAAATTCTGTTAACCCGGGAGAAGGTGTTAGGCATTCCCGAGTTCCGTGGTTCTAGCACGGTCGCTCAACTGTCATATTCGGCTTGATTATCTGATTTAATACATGTTGAACCTATGTGCAAAATTTAACTTTTAACCGCTTTTATCATTTACTGCTATTTTTATCAAGAATTGCAACATCGTGGAAATACATCTCGAACCACGTCACATCAATGCACCCGTGGTTGTTGGCATATTTCAACTCTGTTGAGATTTGGATTTGGGTCACATAAATATGCACCCGAGTTTAAGAAAATTAAATTTATTAAATACGCGCCTAAAGCGACTAGCGTATCATTATTTTGGGTAGGGCCGAGAAATTTGCTAAACGGCTCCTCCCGAATTCTAAGCAATTAAATGTACATTTATTGAGGGCCCCGCAATCTATACATTTTATTAAGCGAGGCTCATCTCATTTATTTTAAATGGACAAATCTTAAAGCGACTACATTTTTCTATAAAAATTAGTCTCTAAAATAAAGAAAGAAAATCCTAATTAATTACTAGCTTTTATTTTATTTATTTAAGAAAACATGACATACTAATTGCTAGATTAATACAAATATTGATGAAAAGGAATTTTATTTAAAAAAATTCGAAATTATAAATAAAATAAAAATTTGACAACTAATATTCAAAAGAATCAAATACAGCTAGATAAAAACTCAGCGTTGTTATAAAAAAAACTATTGAGATTAATTATTCACATCCATTTGAAACTAGATTTTAACCATAATTACTAAATCTTTTTAGAAAGTCTTTTAGACTTAAACGAAGTTTCTAATCTTGCCTGAACTCAAATGCCTTAATGCCTAATTTTCGAAAATTAATTCAAATTCATGCATTAACTAAATTTATCTACTTATTCATGATTAACCTACTGTTGATAATTTTGAAACCTTCATAACTAGTGAATTAACTTGTTTTGCCAAATTCATTAAAGACTAACTTATGTTATTTTTTTTTTCAATTATTATTCAATAATAGATGAAATAGTTTAAATACAATCGATAAAAGGAAATAAAAATGATATTAAAACTTCAAAAATTCATTCTTCATATGTATTCATCCTTCCACATTATTAGCTTTGCAATAGCTAGTATTACAGTCATGTACCTGGTATTGAAAACAAAAGAAGATGAGAATCAGCAGCAGTAATAACAATACAGCACAACAACAACAGTCCAGCAGCAGTAACAACCCAGGAACAGAGTTTGCAAACCAGTGGAGCAGTAATCCCAAAAAACAAAAGTTTCAAGCTTTGATGAAACAACGATTAATTCTGATTTCAAACAATGAAAGAAAGCAAAAGATTTTTTTTTAGTTTTTTATTTTGAAAGTTTAAATATTTTTCGGAATTTTCTCTCTCCTAAATATTCAGCTCTTTTTTTTTCTCTCTTATTTTCTTTCTGTTCTTCTCTATATTCAGATTAGTTCCTCTATCTGTATTCCTTCTTCTGTGTGTCTTATTGTCTTGTGTTCAAGACTTCTCTATATATAAGACATTCCCCAAACTCAATTAAAATCAATCACTTTCCTCTACCAAACCCATTATCTTCCCACTCACCCCCATTACATTAAATAAATATATCACCCCACCCCATTATATTTTGTCCCCCATGCTTTCACTAAACAAATACAAGATTCCTCCCCACTAAATTTTGTCTTGTCCCCCCTTTATATTAAACAACTATATCACAACCCACCCCATTACATTTTGTCCCCTATGCTTCACATAAAAAATTACAAAAATGTACAATTCCTAAACTACCCCTCCGACCTTACTGAATTTACCAAACTACCCCTGAACATACTGCAAATTACTAAACTACCCCCATCAGCTATAACAAATCAATTAATCACACTCAACCAAAATATAGCCAATATGACCAATTTCTACACAAATTCACACAACAAATCACATGAACATGATTTCTTCAACATTTCAACAACAAATCACATGAACACAAAATGAACAACAAAGAACAACTAAAATTTGATTGAACAATATTTTTAGCAACAAACAAACCTATTTTCAGATTCAACAATAATAACAACAAACAAGTATATTTAGATTTCTAAATTCAATAATATTGAACTTAAAATCAACTCTAACAACATTACAACCAACAATTCCTATATTAAACTTTAAACAAGATTATGAGACAAATTCAAGAAATAATCATAAATGATAAACAAGAAATCAAGTTATACAAATTTCGGATTCAAGATCAACCAAACAAAGTATGAACATGAATGAATCTATTTTTAAAAACGACGGATTCAAATGATTAAACCAACATACTTCCCTATTACAAATAAATTATTTTAGGCAAATAACAAAACAAACTTAAGAAGAAACAATTATGAATTTAAACTTCAACTTAACAATATTAACAATTTCTGAAAAAATACATAGAACACATGAAACAAATTAATTAAACTTCAATTTGTATCTAACCAACATTAAACTAACAACTTTTAACTAAACAATAAACAAGAACGATAAAACAAACATGAAACAAATTGAAAAATTAATTAATCAAAGTTCCATTTGAATCTGAAAATTTAATCAACAAAACATATGAACAAACTAGAAAATTATTTCAACGATGAACAAACAAAACAAAAATTGAATCATTTATCGATTTCGGATCCGAAAAATATCAAACAAAATATGGACAGAAACAAAACTTAGAACAACTAACCGTAAATGACCAACGACGAACTCGAACGAACTTTAAACGAATCCAACGAAACTTTGACATAAACGGACTTGAAGACGACGAAGCGACAACGAAACAATAGCAGCGAAGAGGACGATGAAGTGAAGCAGCAAATAGCTAGAAGAAAAATGCAGCAGCAGTGGCAACGCGGGCAACAGTAGCAACACTACTCAACTAGTGGCAGCGATGGAGACGACGATGCTCGTTTGGACGAAGCTTTTGCTTAAGCAGTAGCAGTTGTGGTGAAGAAGGTTGCAGCGGACAACAATGGCGGAGCAGGCAGCAGCATGAAGAGAAGAGACGCAGCAACAGCTGCTCGGCAACGCTGTAATGCAGCAACAAACGCAGCCATGGGTGGTCGGAGAAGGAAGCAGAAACAGTAGCAACAGCGCAGGAAGATGAAGCGGAAACAACGGATGATGAGGCTGCCATGGCCAGCAGATTGACGCCCAGAAATGCGAGCAGCAGCAGCAGTTCGTCGAGGACTGGATGTAGTAGCTGGTACGCAACAAGAAGGAGAAGTAACTGATCGCAACAAGAAAGAGTAGACGATGCACGATGGATGAGCTCAAACTTGACGATGACGAAACTCGATGGATGAGGGCAGCTATGGAGGTGTTGGTGCGTGTGTGTGTGAGTGTGATGGGGTGAGGGGGAAGGGCTGGAGGGGGTGGTCGTTGGGGGTAGGGCAGCTATGGATGGAGCTTGAAGATGGTGAAGGAGAAGAGAGAAAGAGAGAGGGGGGGTGGCGGATGGGTTAGTATTTTTTAGGGTTTTTTTTTTTTTTTTTTGTTTTGTTTTGTTTGTAAGATAATAGGGGTGTTGGGTTATGGACTGGGTCGACCCAGTTTGAAATGGACTGGGTCGTTTGGGAAGATTGGGCCATTTTTGGGCTTGTGGCTTGAAATCGAAGAAGAGGCCAAATTCCGACTTTCTTTATATTTTCGCTCTCTTTTCTTCTTTTATTTCTCTAAAACTAAATTATAAAAATACTTAAACTATTATTAAGAACTAAATTAAGTTATAAAAGCGCAAATTAACTCCCAATAACAATTGACGCATAATTAAGTAATAATTAAGCATAAAATTGTATATTTGGACATTAAATGCTAAAAATGCAAACGATGCCTATTTTTGTAATTTTTATTTTTTGTAAAACAAACTTAGTTACTAACAATTGTATAATTAAATCCTACATGCGAAATGCGACATATTTTTGTATTTTTAATAATTTAACAAATAAACATGCACAGACAAACATACAAATAGTTACACAAAATATCACAAAATATCACAAAAATTGCACACCAAGAAAAATTATTTTATTTTTGAATTTTTTGGGAGTAATACTCATATAGGGCAAAAATCACGTGCTTACAGCTGCCCCTCTTTGCCCGAAGACACGAAGGGTTTTCGTGCAAAGATAAAGCGAGCGATTTTTGCCCATCCGAGTACTCCGTGTGAAGCATTTTTTTGAAAAAGATTTAACCGAACCTTTGCTTCAAAGGTTTCCTACATATCCTGGGCTAAACAGGAATCAGGTCAATGTAGTTCGGGAAGTTTTGGTAGCTGGGACTACCGTGGGACTGCAATGTTACTGTTGTTGCATGCTATTACTACTGCTTACCGATCTCCTTGTTACACCGTGCTTAAAAGAAAACAAGAAGCTAGGCTAGACTGCAATTTGTTCTTGATGCCTTGCTTTCTTGTCTGCTTGCATTTCTTCCGGTGCTTTTCTTCCGATGCTTTTCTTCTTTTTGACATATGCACTTGAGTTTGTGCTGGGACTTCTTGTTGCAACCTTCTGCTTCCCAGTGCTGGGGATTTTTATTGTTTCCTGTTGGGGATTCCTATTATAACCCTTTGTTTTATTGTCCTCTGACTTGATCTTGAAATGTATGCCTCTGTTATCTGGGCGGGCTCCCAACTTCAATGCTCGAAATGTAAAGACTGAAATGTATGCCTCTGTTATCTGGGCGGGCTCCCAACTTCAACAACTTTAAAAATAAACGCCATTCCTCTCTTCAGGCGGGCTCCTAACTTCAATAAACAACTTTGAAAATAAACTCCATTCTGTTCTTCAGGGGGGCTCCTGACTTTAGCCAATAAATCGCCATTCTATTCTTCAGGGGGCTCCTGACTTCAATAACTTTTCAAAAATGCCATTCCTTTCTTTGGATGGCGAGATTTCAACAACCCTTTTTTAAAAAACGCCTTTCCTTTCTTCAGGCGGGCTCCTGACTTCAACCAATAAATCGCCATTCTGTTCTTCAGGGGGCTCCTGACTTCAATAACTTTTCAAAAATGCCATTCCTTTCTTTGGATGGCAATATTTCAACAACCCCTTTTTTAAAAACGCCTTTCCTTTCTTCAGGCGGGCTCCTGATTTCAACCAATAAATTGCCATTCTGTTCTTCAGGGGGGCTCCTGACTTCAACCAATAAATCGCCATTCTATTCTTCAGGGGGCTCCTGACTTCAACCAATAATGTCAAAAATAAATCGTCATTCTGTTCTTCACTTCAACCAATACATCGCCATTCTGTTCTTCAGGGGGGCTCCTGACTTCAACAACAACTTTAAAAATGCCATTCCTTTCTTTAGGTTGGCGAGATTTCAACAACTTTTAAAAATAAAACGCCTTTCCTTTCTTCAGGCGGGCTCCTGACTTCAACCAATAAATCGCCATTCTGTTCTTCAGGGGGGCTCCTGACTTCAACCAATAAATCGCCATTCTGTTCTTCAGGGGGCTCCTGACTTCAACCAATAAATCGCCATTCTGTTCTTCAGGGGGGCTCCTGACTTCAACAACAACTTTAAAATGCCATTCCTTTCTTTAGGTTGGCCAGATTTCAACAACTTTTAAAAATAAAACGCCTTTCCTTTCTTCAGGCGGGCTCCTGACTTCAACCAATAAATCGCCATTCTGTTCTTCAGGGGGCTCCTGACTTCAACCAATACATCGCCATTCTATTCTTCAGGAGGGCTCCTGACTTCAACCAATAAATCGCCATTCTGTTCTTCAGGGGGGCTCCTGACTTCAACAACAACTTTAAAAATGCCATTCCTTTCTTTAGGTTGGCGAGATTTCAACAACTTTTAAAAATAAAACGCCTTTCCTTTCTTCAGGCGGGCTCCTGACTTCAACCAATAAATCGCAATTCTGTTCTTCAGGGGGGCTCCTGACTTCAACCAATACATCACCATTCTATTCTTCAGGGGAGCTCCTGACTTCAACCAATACATCGCCATTCTGTTCTTCAGGGGGCTCCTGACTTCAACCGATAAATCGCCATTCTGTTCTTCAGGGGGGCTCCTGACTTCAACAACTTTTCAAAAAAAATGCCATTCCTTTCTTTGGATTGCGAGATTTCAACAACCCTTTTTTTTAAAAACGCCTTTTCTTTCTTCAGGCGGGCTCCTGATTTCAACCAATAAATCGCCATTCTATTCTTCAGGGGGCTCCTGATTTCAACAACAACTTTAAAAATAAAATGTCATTCCTTTCTTTAGGTTGGCAAATTTTTTTTTTCAAATTCAAACTTTTTCTTTTTTTTCAAATTATCCTAGGAGAAAATTCATCAGACTAGATTTTGATCCTAGGAGAAGATTCATCCGACTAAGATTTTATTATATTATCTTGGGAGAAAGATTCCATCGGACCAAGATTTTGACTCTAGGAGATAAATCGTCAAACTAGGTCCATTTTGTTGTGATCTTAGGAGAAAGATTCATCGGACTAAGATTTGATATCTTAGGAGAAAATTTCATCGGACTAAGATTTCTATCTTAGGAGAAAAATTCATCGGACTAAGATTTGGTATCTTAGGAGAAAATTTCATCGGACTAAGATTTGATATCTTATCTTGGGAGAAAAAATTCCATCGGACCAAGATTGTGACTCTAGGAGATAAATCGTCAAACTAGGTCCATTTTGTTGTGATCTTAGGAGAAAGATTCATCGGACTAAGATTTGATATCTTAGGAGAAAATTTCATCGGACTAAGATTTCTATCTTAGGAGAAAGATTCATCGGACTAAGATTTGATATCTTAGGAGAAAAATTCATCGGACTAAGATTTGATATCTTATCTTGGTAGAAAAAATTTCATCGGACCAAGATTTCTATCTTAGGAGAAAGATTCATCGGACTAAGATTCGATATCTTATCTTGGGAGAAAGATTCATCGGACCAAGATTGTATCGGGAAAGAAATTCATCAGATTAGAACTTTTATCCTAGGAGGAAAATATAAAGTCAATGATTTGAGAAACTTACCTTCGTAATTTCTTCTTTTCTTTTCTCCTTCCTTCGCGCTGCTTTGTTCTTGTTTGCTGGGGATAATACCACTGTGGGAGTCTCCTTTCTTCCCCTCCTTCAAATTCAAAATTTTTTTGTTTTTTTTTTGTTTTTTTTTAATTTTCTCTCAACACTGCTGGGGATAAAAGTGTTATCTTCTTGGGATAACGTTGTTGAGGATAACGCTGCTTTGGGAATTTTATCCCTTCAAATCGATGCTTCATTCTTCTGGAAGCTGTTGGGGATGACAATGGCTTTAGCTTTTTCTAAACACCAGTTTCATCTCTTTGGTTCTGTCTGCTGGGGAACAACTTCCTCCATTGGAAACTTATTATGTTGGGGGCAACCCTGGTTCAAAGACCACTTCCTTGGTGCTATCTTTATTCTTCCCCAAATGGGTACCTGATTGAAAAGAAAATTTTATGCCCCAGTTTGACAATCTTTCTTGTGGCATGCCCTTCCGTTATAAATGCCATTTCTTTTACCTGTTTCAAATCAAACAAAATTCGTTAGTTTAAAATGCGGTGGTTGGTTATGATACGCCTACTGGGATGGCTTTTCCCTTTCTCCTTCCCTGCTCTGCATTCCAAAACTTGTTGGGGATGATATTATTTGCTGGGGATAATCCTTTTCTGTTGGGGATATCCCTCTTCTTTCGTGGCATGGTTCGGAAACTGTCCTTTTCCCGACCTTTTAGTCTCGCATGAATTTCCCAAATCATGCTCATTGCTCTCCTTGATTTGTCCACGGGCTCTGGCCTTGAGGTTTAATAACCTTTGATTTCGGCAAGGATATCCCTCTTGACACTCGTCAATCCTTTTGTTGGGGATATCTTTCTTGACACTGGCCTCGCGCTTGTTCCTTCCTGACTATACCACTTGGATGTACTAGTCAGATCTCATCCTGCATAATTGGAAAGCTGATGGCCTATTTTGAAGTCATTTCCCACTGGTTCTGACCAAACAGACTCTACTGGGGAATTTTCTATGAAAGGAGAAAGATAAAAAGGAACAAAATAAATGACAAAGGAAAAAGATGACTCTTTAACACAAGAAACTATAAATAAAAAAAACTATCAAACGCAGACACCGACTCTAATGGTCATGACATGCATATGTGGCATATTCTCCATCGTCAATCATCTTTCAAGACCTTCAATTAGCAATTCCCTATTTGATTCTTAATCTTATTCGACTTGGCCCGAAGGGTTTTCACTATCAAGCCTCTCTCATTTTGGTTTTCTCTTAGCTTTCATCGCCTTATGGTGTCCGTGAAGATTTTCACCGATAAGACTCTCTCATTTGTATCACTTTCCAGCTGAGGATTTGGAGTGTTGCCGGTATGACTCTCTCTGCTGGAGATTAGAGTCCTTTCTGTTGTGGAACAGAATGTTATGTTCGCCGGTAAGACTCTCATTTGTCTGACTTGGCATCTTTTGCAGACTGGTCAGAAGGTCTTTCTTTGGACCGTAATGTGGGTTTTTGGATAGGCTAGAAAGAAAGGGTATTAAAGGCTCAAAAACAAAATAAATTTGGGGTTCAAAATTACAACCTTCGGAACCAATTTTGCTTACTACAAGCGTGACGCTTGCCCCAGTTTCTTGTTTGGGGATTTTTATTTTTGTTATACTATGTTACACTATGCATATTACGCACATTATACGCACTATGCACCCTATGACCGAGCCGTGAAGCGCCTACGTATCCTCTTTGAGGAATCAGGTCAAACGTAGTTCCCAATTCCTCTTTTTTTTCATTTGACTTTCCTTTGTTTTTTTTTGCTATCATTTTTCTTTTCTTTTCTTTTCGTTTTTTTTTATTTTTTCTTTACCTTCCAGGCTCGTATTTCCTAGTCGTTGTTATTGATGGGTATGAAAGAAAATAAATAAGGATCAAAAAAGGGGTAACGAAGGATAAAGTGTTTAGGTAGCAGAACAAAATGTCTTCGTCATTCCAGTCTTCAAAACATGCCAAGTGTAAACAACACAATTGAACATAGATTTATAGTCTCTTCCGATGGTGCTGGACTTGACAATTATGTTAAACACTTGCTTTTTCATTTGTCATTTCTAAAGCACTGACGGGCGACGCTCTTATTATCATGAATGACCCTCATGCCAATTTGGTGAATCTTGCTTTTAAACGGTTTTCTTTATGTTTTATTTGCCCCAGTTCCACATGACTCGGGCTTCAAGTAATCTCAAACCGTTCTTATTTCCTTTAAATGCTTTGATTACCTTCCGAGGGTTTTATGATTAACTTTTAAGATTAGGCCCAAACTGTGTGCGCATGTCATGTCACAAGAATCGGCGCTGAACAAAAATGACAAAAGGACTAAATAAAAAGATGACTGGAAATAATAAAAGACCGGCTTTTGTATTAGACTTCCGGCGAAATGGTTAGAAAAACAAACAAAACAACCAGAATAAAATCTTAACACAACATCAACGAGACTTAAACAAACTGATACGACAAAAATGGAAAGATAAGAAGGTTTGACACAAGACAATATTCGGATTACAACCCTAAGAATAATCCGGATAACAGAAATGACAACAAAATAAACCACCAACAGCTTCTCTCTTGCTAACCAAGGAACGGAGCGTCCTCCCATTTTATCAAAATTGGCATCTTAGCCACTAAGCTTTGCATTAGTATTGCCAAGACCATTATCAGCTTCCATATCATCAACCTCCGTCAACAAGTTCTCGATAGGGTTCGAGTGCTCCATGTTACTGTTATCGATCACAATCCGCCCTTCTTGGATCATTTTCTCTACTTCCCTTTTCAAATTACGACAACTCTCAATGTTGTGCCCTATGACATTGGAGTGGTACGCGCATTGCGCTGCCGGATCAAAGTTTCTTGCATGTGGATCTGGAGTATATGCGGGGAGCGGCTCAATCAAGCCAGCATGCTTTAGCCTTTCAAACAGACTTGCATAAGATACTCCGATAGGGGTGAGAGCCTTTCCTCGTTTCAGCAACCTTTCGTTCCTAAATGCTTGATTGGGCCGGAAACCTGATCCAGGGGGCTTCCGGTAGGCTTGTGAGGGTGGATAGGCCTTCTGTGGAGCTGGGTATTTGGAAAGTGAAGCCCATCTTTGGGAACCTCGTGGAGAGAAGTAGCATTGGGGAGGGGAGTAGCGTGGACGAGTGATGGAGCTACTCGGGTAGCTAGGAAAGCTGTCATAAGTGGGTTGGGATGGAGAGTATGGGGGATGGGTAATGCCAGAGTTTGAAAAGCTTGGCGGTGGTGGGGGTGGTGCTTTCCCAGTTATCCATGCCTGATACATGTCTGCCACATGTTGTCTCAGCATTTTCACTTCTTCTACCAACCCGTTGTTCTGTTCGACCAATTGTTGTCGGTCATCAGTACCGACCCACCCTGTTCTGAGGTTCTGTGTCATTTGCTTTGCAGGGAGGAGTTACCACAACCAACCACTTTTCTATATATGAACACAGCAAAGGGAAGCCATCACGTTAGTGTCAGGGCATTTGACAGATAATCATATGTTAGAGATGCAATGCACCTAAGCAGTTAAACCGTTCTATCAGAGATGCGATGCACTTGCGCTTTCCTTTATTTTTCTTTCTTCCCTTTTTTTTCTTTTTCAATGGTGGTCGAATCTTATGGAGATTGCCTACGTATCATGACCCCGCATGAATCAAACCTTGCGTAGTTCGGACCAAATGAAAGGTAACAACAATGAGACATTTTTTTTTATCAATTTTCATAATAAAACAAACTGGGTTTCAAAGGTTGAAAGATGACCAACAAACTCAAAAATAAAACAACCCATATATTCTAGTCAAAAGATTTATAACCTCGAAACAAAAAGGCCAGCTTCCTTTCCCCGTTTGACAAATGCAACCAAACGGCTATTTTTGCAAATGTGGCCCCTTCCGAATTTCACATGAATTTTGAGGCCGGGGAGGATTATTTTATGACACTTTACAAACTTGTCCATTCTTTTACGAAAATAGCCTTTTGACAACTGAAAGATACTCTAAGGCTATTTCGGCAAGAACGGTTAAGACGCGGCCGAAGCTGGCTTGGCTTATTTTTGACTAAAAATCGAAACGGTATTCACCTGACCGCTGACTCTTTGTTTTTTATTTTTTTTTCTTTCAAATTACAATAAAAACCTGGTGTTGCAAGCACGGCCCTTCAGCGCCTAGGGGACGAAGATTTTTTAAAGGCTGTGTGGGTCAACTGGACCAAAATCCTAAACATGACCCAAAAAGGTGGCTGTTTATGCAAAGTCAGCCTTCCGGCGTCCCTTTCGGGAACATTCGGCTATGTCTTGATAAAACAGCTTCACCCGACTTCTTTATGACAAAATTAAAATTTGACATAATATATTTTTTGGCTATTATTTTTTAGCAAAAGGGGAGGTTGGACACCGCCCGACTTATTTATGACAAAATTAAAATTTTGACACGTTTTTTTTATTTTTTATTGGTTTTTGGCTATTTTAGCAAAAAAAGGGGGGGTTGGACCCGATGAGGGTTGCCTACGTATCTCACATCCGGTGAGAATCAAACCTGCGTAGTTCGGGCAAATTAACCGAACTATTTTAAAACAGGATTTTTTTTTCTTTTTCAGCAGTAAATAACAAAACCACTTTCAAAGCACGACTCTTTTCATTTTCATTTTGGCATTTTCAGAAACAAATAAGAAACTATTTTAAAAGTAAGACTCTTTTCATTGTCATTTTTTTAGGGGAAGACAAACTATTTTCCGTTTTATTTTTATTATTTTTTTTTTGAAAAATAGAACAACGACTTTTTCTTCTTCTTCTATTTTTCCTTTGCTTTTAGTAAAACAAACTAATAAAACAATTTTTTTCGTTTTTCTCAAAATTTCGGCAGAGTTTTGACAGTATTTAGGCATTGTTTTTTTTTCAAAAATAAACAATCAATTCCCTAACCGCTATTTCTTTTTTTTTTCAATTTCAAAATATTATTCCTGATATTCAAAAGTCAGTCAACACACAAATCCGGATCAAATAAATGCGCAAGTAGCAGCAAGTAAGATGCATCAGGATGATCATTTTCATTTTTGGTACACCTGTCCTAGACAGACCCAACCCCTGTGTTGAGCCTCCAAAGTCAAATGCACGTGATGCAAACAAACGTTCCTACTAGTGATCCGGCATGTAACTGAGTTATTCTAAGTGAAAAAACCTGCATATTGTTCTAGCCCTGACTTACCCAAGTGGACAGCTTGAGCCGAAATGGGGGCAACGTACCGGGAGCACGAAAGTCTGCCCGGCCTAGTTACTTGTCCCAACTTCGTCTTATTTGGTATGACTTCTAACAGAAAGGTGGGCCACGCGCACGTGTACACCATAAATTCAGAAGACTCAGAAAGAAGAAGGGTTTCGTAGCAGTTTTATATACACAATTCAGATAATATTAAAGCGGTAAAAGCATCATTTAGCACATTAGGCATATATCATGTAAAAATCAGATAATAAATAAAGCCAACTATAATAGTTATTTTAAGCTCGAATTCTTGAACCTTGAACCAGTGGTTCTGGGTCTATTCCCCAGCAGAGTCGCCAGAGCTGTCACACCTCCTTTTTCCGCCCCGCGAGGGCGTAGGGAGTTTTTCCAATTAAAGGACAATCGAAACAGGATTTATTTATTTATTTCAGAGTCGCCACTTGGGAGATTTAGGGTGTCCCAAGTCACCAATTTAATCCCGAATCGAGGAAAAGAATGACTCTGTATTACAGTCCGCGAACCAGAAATCCGGATAAGGAATTCTGTTAACCCGGGAGAAGGTGTTAGGCATTCCCGAGTTCCGTGGTTCTAGCACGGTCGCTCAATTGTCATATTTGGCTCATTTATCTGATTTTTAAACAATTAAGAACTTATATGCAAATTTAACTTTTAAAACCGCTTTTATCATTATTTATTTTATACAAAATTGCAACGTCGTGAAAACGCATCTCGAACCACGCCACAACCAGTGCACACGTGATTTGTTGACGCATTTTGACTTCGTCAAGATCGTGATTTGGGTTACATAAATGTACACCCGTATTTAAGAAAATAACCTTATTAAATATGCGCCAAAATACTACGCGTTATGATACTATTAGGTAGGACTGTGAATTTTACTAAATCGCCCATCTCGGAATCTAGGTATTTTCTTATATTAAAATAAATAAATAAATAAGATTGGAGGACTGCAATTTTTGTATTGTTTATATTTATTTATTTTTTAGCGAGATCCTCCCTTATTTTATGAATACCCTTTAATGACTACATCCTTATTATTACTAAGTTTGTCTATAATTATGAAGTCAATCTCTACATACTTAAAAATAACATATTAATTACTAATTTAAAACAAATATTAATGGAAAGTAATATTACTAAAATTATAATTACAAACAACATGGAATTGTCAAAAAAAAATAAAAAAAAAAACTAACTATCCCATAGTTGGATTAAAATTCATATTGTTAGTATGACTTAAGCTTATTGAAATTAATTATTTACAAATACTGAAAATTAAAAAAAACTTGAATACTAAACCATATTTCTAAAAAATTAAATAATTTAACCTTAACTAACCTTGTTTTAATTACATCATGTCCTAATACTTGATTCGCAAACTAATTCATGATTTAACTGAAATTAACTACATGATTCCGATTAACTTAACATTGACAAAAAAACCTTATGAATAAGGAACTTAGTCAATTTTTGCAAAACTGATTCAATAACGCCATTTTTTATGTTATTTCTTCTATTTTGATTATTAAACAGTTTTAATTAGTAATCAGGCTTAAATATATTTCCTAATAATCCGGTTAAGGCGTTATTTAATATATCGCTATAACATGCCTAGTTATGCCAAATGACAGTGATTTACAGAATAATAATACATGAATAATCTAAATGCAATTAATAAAAAAAACTAAATTAAAAATTTAAACTTCCATTCTTCACTTTCAGCTTACGAAAGGCCAAAATTACAGTTGTGTACCTGGTATTGGAAACAAAAGAAGATGAGAATCAGCAGTAGTAATAACAATACAGCACAGCAACAACAGTCCAGCAGCAGTAACAACCCAGGAACAGAGTTTGCAAACCAGTGGAGCAGTAATCCCAAAAAACAAAAGCTTCAAGCTTTGATGAAACAACAATTAATTCTGATTTCAAACAATGAAAGAAAGCAAAAGATTTTTTTTTAGTTTTTTATTTTGAAAGTTTAAATATTTTTCGGAATTTTCTCTCTCCTAAATATTCAGCTCTTTTTTTTTCTCTCTTATTTTCTTTCTGTTCTTCTCTATATTTAGATTAGTTCCTCTATCTGTATTCCTTCTTCTGTGTGTCTTATTGTCTTGTGTTCAAGACTTCTCTATATATAAGACATTCCCCAAACTCAATTAAAATCAATCACTTTCCTCTACCAAACCCATTATCTTCCCACTCACCCCCATTACATTAAATAAATATATCACCCCACCCCATTATATTTTGTCCCCCATGCTTTCACTAAACAAATACAAGATTCCTCCCCACTAAATTTTGTCTTGTCCCCCCTTTATATTAAACAACTATATCACAACCCACCCCATTACATTTTGTCCCCTATGCTTCACATAAAAAATTACAAAAATGTACAATTCCTAAACTACCCCTCCGACCTTACTGAATTTACCAAACTACCCCTGAACATACTGCAAATTACTAAACTACCCCCATCAGCTATAACAAATCAATTAATCACACTCAACCAAAATATAGCCAATATGACCAATTTCTACACAAATTCACACAACAAATCACATGAACATGATTTCTTCAACATTTCAACAACAAATCACATGAACACAAAATGAACAACAAAGAACAACTAAAATATTGAACAATATTTTTAGCAACAAACAAACCTATTTTCAGATTCAACAATAATAACAACAAACAAGTATATTTAGATTTCTAAATTCAATAATATTGAACTTAAAATCAACTCTAACAACATTACAACCAACAATTCCTATATTAAACTTTAAACAAGATTATGAGACAAATTCAAGAAATAATCATAAATGATAAACAAGAAATTAAGTTATACAAATTTCGGATTCAAGATCAACCAAACAAAGTATGAACATGAATGAGTCTATTTTAAAAAACGACGGATTCAAATGATTAAACCAACATACTTCCTTATTACAAATAAATTATTTTAGGCAAATAACAAAACAAACTTAAGAAGAAACAATTATGAATTTAAACTTCAACTTAACAATATTAACAATTTCTGAAAAAATACATAGCACACATGAAACAAATTAATTAAACTTCAATTTGTATCTAACCAACATTAAACTAACAACTTTTAACTAAACAATAAACAAGAACGATAAAACAAACATGAAACAAATCGAAAAATTAATTAATCAAAGTTCCATTTGAATCTGAAAATTTAATCAACAAAACATATGAACAAACTAGAAAATTATTTCAACGATGAACAAACAAAACAAAAATTGAATCATTTATCGATTTCGGATCCGAAAAATATCAAACAAAATATGGACAGAAACAAAACTTAGAACAACTAACCGTAAATGACCAACGACGAACTCGAACGAACTTTAAACGAATCCAACGAAACTTTGACATAAACGGACTTGAAGACGACGAAGCGACAACGAAACAATAGCAGCGAAGAGGACGATGAAGTGAAGCAGCAAATAGCTGGAAGAAAAACGCAGCAGCAGTGGCGACGCGGGCAGCAGTAGCAACGCTACTCAACTAGTGGCAACGATGAAGACGACGATGCTCGTTTGGACGAAGCTTTTGCTTAAGCAGTAGCAGCTGTGGTGAAGAAGGTTGCAGCGGACAACAATGGCGGAGCATGCAGCAGTATGAAGAGAAGAGACGCAGCAACAACTGCTCGACAATGCTGTAATGCAGTAGCAAAAGCAGCCATGGGTGGTCGGAGAAGGAAGCAGAAACAGTAGCAACGACGCAGGAAGATGAAGCGGAAACAACGGATGATGAGGCTGCCATGGCCAGCAGATTGACGCCCAGAAACGCGAGCATCAGCAGAAGTTCGTCGAGGACTGGATGTAGCAGCTGGTACGCAGCAAGAAGGAGAAGCAACTGATCGCAGCAAGAAAGAGTAGACGATGCACGATGGATGAGCTCAAACTTGACGATGACGAAGCTCGATGGATGAGGGTAGCCATGGAGGTGTTGGTGCGTGTGTGTGTGAGTGTGACGGGGTGAGGGGGAAGGGCTGGAGGGGGTGATCGTTGGGGGTAGGGCAGCTATGGATGGAGCTTGAAGATGGTGAAGGAGAAGAGAGAAAGAGAGAGGGGGGGGGGGGTGGTGGATGGGTTAGTATTTTTTATAGGGTTTTCTTCTCTTTTTTTTTTGTTTTGTTTTGTGTTGTTTGTAAGATAATAGGGGTGTTGGGTTATGGACTGGGTTGACCCAGTTCGAAATGGACTGAGTCGTTTGGGAAGATTGGGCCATTTTTGGGCCTGTGGCTTGAAATCGAAGAAGAGGCCCAATTCCGACTTTCTTTATATTTTTGCTCTCTTTTCTTCTTTTATTTCTCTAAAACTAAATTATAAAAATACTTAAACTATTATTAAGAACTAAATTAAGTTATAAAAGCGCAAATTAACTCCCAATAACAATTGACGCATAATTAAGTAATAATTAAGCATAAAATTGTATATTTGGACATTAAATGCTAAAAATGCAAACGATGCCTATTTTTGTAATTTTTATTTTTTGTAAAACAAACTTAGTTACTAACAATTGTATAATTAAATCCTACATGCGAAATGCGACATATTTTTGTATTTTTAATAATTTAACAAATAAACATGCACAGACAAACATACAAATAGTTACACAAAATATCACAAAATATCACAAAAATTGCACACCAAGAAAAATTATTTTATTTTTGAATTTTTTGGGAGTAATTCTCATATAGGGCAAAAATCACGTGCTTACAGCTGCCCCTCTTTGCCCGGAGACACGAAGGGTTTTCGTGCAAAGATAAAGCGAGCGATTTTTGCCCATCCGAGTACTCCGTTGAAGCATTTTTTGAAAAAGATTTGACCGAACCTTTGCTTCAAAGGTTTCCTACATATCCTGGGCTAAACAGGAATCAGGTCAATGTAGTTCGGGAAGTTTTTGGTAGCTGGGACTACCGTGGGACTGCATTGTTACTGTTGTTGCATGCTATTACTACATGTTGCATGCATATCTAGGATTTAATTATTTATTTAAGAGATAATTAAAAAAAAGAAAATCACAAAAAATATGCATTTATCTTATTTTTGTCATTTAATTATGTCATTGTGTGATTAATGTTTTGTCTATGTGTTAATAATTGTTAAAGGGTGATTAATATTTTTTGTAAGATTAATTTTGATTTTTATAATTTTTAAATAGAAATTTAATAATTAGGAATTAAAGGAAAAATAAGAAAAAAATTTGGGTTGGGCTGTTTTAATTAATGAAAATCAGGCCCAAAATGTGTAATAACCCAGTCCAAGGCCAGGTCTCTCAACCGGCTCCCAAACAATGTCGTTTGGATGCTTTCAATCGGGACCATTGATCAATCAGATTCAACGGTCCAGTTCAGATCTTCAATTAAATCAAACGACGTCGTATGATTAGATTCAATCAAGGCCGTCTGTTCCCTTTTAATCCAACGGTCCCGGTTAGTCCTCTATACCCGATCCACTTTGCCCGGGCCAACCCTTTCCCCCCAACTTAAACCAAACGACATCGTTTGGTTAAGTGAGTTGATCCTGACCGTGGATCATGTTTGATTTGACGGTCAAGATCAATCCACCCCATCCCTATAAAAGCCTAAATCCTACCCCAGCCCCCCAAACCAAACACCCCACCCCCTGTCCTGTTCATCATCTCCTTCAAGCGATCAGATGAACTCCACCGTCCACCACCGTGCACCGCCCGCCGGAAATCGCCTCACGGCGGTTCCAGTGGTCCAAACAACCCCACCTTAACACCCTCGACTCCTCACAACCCCCTCTTTACGGATCTAGTGTTAGTTTCCCTCGAATCAGACCACATAGTCTCGAATCTTCGATCGAAAGTTGGTCTGAAAACCCAACTTTCTCCGATGACTTCCAAATTAACACCATAACTTCCCTCATTACGGATCTGTTGTTCGTTGGCCTCGAATCACCTCAGAGCTTCTCGAATATTCATTTGAAGATTCGAGTGAAACCTAACCCTACCCCAACCTACCTCAAACTCACACCAGTTATCCACCTGACCTCCCTCGTGCCTAAAACACCATTGGTTTGACTCGAATATATCTAGAAGTGTTCGAATTTGAGATCAAAAAATCTGAAACCCTAAAAAATTCCAATCGTGGAATTTGTCCGAATTAAGTGAGGGATTGAGGTCTAAGAGACTTTAATCGAGGTATTCTCAATTGAGAATACTTCGAATAAAGTCTGTTCAGCCTCAAAAAGTCCAAATCCAAGTTGAGCCTGTGTCCATATAAATTTGAAGGGTCAAAGGTATTGTTCCTACTCCTTTTTATATTCTATGTGTATATTGTTGTTTGTTTCAGTAGTCTATATAATTTTCCTATTTGTTTATTTGATTCTGTCTCATACCCGTCTATTTGATCAAATAAGGGCATTGTTTCTGTTTGTTGTGATTATTTACAATGTGTGTAATCGAATCGATTAAGTTAGTCGATTAGTTATATTATAAAATCCCATTTCTGATAATGCTGACTGAAACAATCTGTTTCTATTTATAAATTGTATGTTGACAATTATTGTAGATAGTCAGTCGATTAGTATTTGTCAGTTAAATCATGCTTGTTTGTAAATCAATGAGTCTGTCAAATGGATGTTCTGTGTGTGTTGATTTCTGGGCAGTTAGTTTTCAGGGCATTGTCAATATACTGACAATGCCCCTGCATTTGTTTGATCTTAGTTCGATTTTCAAATTCAGTTTAAATTGTTCTGTTGTTCAGTGTGATGTTATTGCGATGTTGGGTTTAAATTCAATTTTACAAGTGTTGATTAGATACAATTGTGTTAGAAGGTTGTATTCTCAGTTAAGATTCAATCCAGAGCTTAAGAAAATTGGTTATAGCTGTTTAAATCAGAAAGCAGGTTGATAATTAAGTTTGAACAGATTATAAAATCTGTTTTGTATCAGATTCTGATTTTTGTATTAAGGACAGTAATAACAGTAGGATTTAAGGGGTATTTCTGGGATAGAAACAGTAGGAATAATATGTTAGTATTAGTGTGTTATAGTGGAATGTTGATGACTATAATTTAATGTAATAATGAGAAACCAAGGGAAGTGGAAGGGCTGAAAATCAGGAAAAATTTTACTTAATGGGATTTAAAGTAATAAAGAAGAATTTTAGTGGGATTTTCTGATTTTAAAAGAAAGAAGGGGTCCGGGCAGCATTAGGGGAGTAAGTTATATAAGAAGGGGAGTTGAGACTGATTTAGAAGAGGAGGGATAGAGAGAACAGAGGGGAGAGAGACACAAGGAAAAATTAGGAGAAAAATAGAGACAGACAGGGAAAAATCTGAGGGGATATACATAGTGAGATAAAAGAAAAAAGAAAAACTGAAAGAAAAAACAGAAAAAGAAACAGAAAAGAGAACACTCACACACACACAGAATCTGAAACAGATATAGAAGAAGGAAAGAAAATCAGAAACATAGTTTTCCTTGAATCTGTCTGGGTCTGTTTGTTGATATTGTTTGGTTTAAATCTGAAATTTTTCTTAAAATTCTGTTACTGCTCGTCTGGTTCCAAGGGTCCTGTTATTTTGCTCAAATCTGCTAAGTTATTTGGCATTTTCTGCTGATTTTGTTGCTGCTGCTACTGCTGAAATTTGCCTCATTTACCCTCATTTCCAGGTATATATTTTAGACTCATGTTGTGGAAAGCTTCAAACATCGCCAAATAAATGAAGTTTGGAATTATAATTATGTCTTTACTCGATTAAATGTACTAGTTTAAGTCTCAGTTTTTGTTTTAGTTGGTTAATATAGTATTATACTGAATAGGATAATATATTAGCCGATTGAACTTGTGAGGTAGTAACTTCTATAATAATTCTATTTACTTTGAAGTTTAGTGATGGCATCTATTGTTTGAATGGTCGAGATAGGGAACATGGCAGAAGATTGGTTGTTAATTAATTCTTGCGATATTGTTGGTTAGGTATAGAATAGTATGGAAATATATAAAAATACATTATTAGTCTATTTTGTTAATCATTCAGTTGTTGTTTAAGGCTAGATGATGTTGGTTGCATTTTATTCATATAGGGCGTAATAATGATTGTGTGTATGACCATAAGTGAAAGGAGGGTTGATAAAATCCGTTATGATTATAATGTTGGAATATTGCGAACAGTTCATAATGTATGTTTACATTACATGTGATGTCGTTTTATCAAATCAACAGGTAGATTAGTTCTATTTCTTAATAACAAATGGCCTAGTTATTTTAGGAATGCGATCAACTCGTTTCTTTAAAAATAATGTAAAAAGATAACGTCAACAATTTTTACAACGTATAAAGTTAGTGTTTACGTTCGCATAGGTTGAGAATAAAAATTGGTTTGACTATGTTTATCCCAAACTCAATCTTCGTAAACAAAATCAACCAAATAATTATAACCTTGGACTAAAAAACAAGGGGTGTAAAAGAAGGGTTAGATTTATAAATTGTAACATTTTAAGTCAAAAATGTGTAAATAGCGTTCGCTCCAAATATAACAATAAAAATTCTTCGAAAAATATTACTTCGTTTATTAAATCAATTCTTTTCCTATGTTTTATACGCAATTTATTTTTTTTGGTAGACAAATATTGTATTTACGATAAAAATGGTAGTATTAATCACACGTTGTTTATTTTTTTTCTTTAAATTCGAATGGTTTTTGAGGAATATAATTCATACGCGAAAAATATAATTTGCGGTTAACATCCAATAAATTGTGAATTCTTTTCGAGGAATTTAGAGGCGTCCCAAATAGTGATTTCTCATGACTTTCACATAAAATATATGGATGTAATAAACAATTTGTGAAAAATTTGTACTACCATCAAGAATATTTTGTGTAATTAGGGATGCGTTCGCGTGACCTGATTATACTCCCAAAGGCAATTCAGATTATGCGTTCGTGCAACTTCGAGCGAACATTTAATAAAAAAGGGGGTTCTTCGGAGAATATCAAATTAATTTCATATAACCCGAGATGTGCAGTTCACTATTTAATCATACAAGAGCGACGAACGTTCTTAATTTTATTTTAAGCACAATTTCGAACATAAGTCTATTTTTATAATAAAAATAAACAAAAAATAATATTATCAATCTTATTGTGTACACGTATGCGTGACACGATTCTTTACATTTATATAAATATATAATACGAATATACGTACGCGTGATTCGTTTCAAGAAAATCTTTAATCTAAACAGAAGCGGTAATAAAATCATGCAATAAAAATGTATTTAGCAAATGAGATAATTAAGCCAAGTATAATAACGGTTAAGCGACCGTGCTAGAACCACGTAATTCGGGAATGCCTAACACCTTCTCCCGAATTAATAGAATTCCTTTCTCGGATTTCTGGTTCGCAGAATAACAAACAGAGTCATGTTCTCCTCGATTCGGGATTAAAACCGGTGACTTGGGACACCTTAAAATTCCCAGGTGGCGACTCTGAAATAAACAAACCAATCCCGTTTCGACTGTCCTTTAATTGGAGAAAACTCCTTCGCACCCTCTCGGGGGCAGAAAGAGGAGGTGTGACAGCTCTGGCGACTCTGCTGGGGATAAAAGTAGTTATTTATGTTAACCCAGAACCACTGGTTCAGGGTTTAAGAATTCGAGCTTAAAATAACTGTTATAGTTGGCTTTATTTATTATCTGATTTTTACATGATATATGCCCAATGTGCTAAATGACACTTTTACCGCTTTAATATTATCTGAATTGTGTATATAAAGCTGCTACAAAACCCCCCTTCTTTCTGAGTCTTCTGAATTTATAGTGCACACGTGCGCGTGGCCCACCTTTCTGTTAAAGTCATACCAAATAAGACGAAGTTGGGAAAGTAACTAGGCCGGGTAGACTTTCGTGCTCCCGGTACGTTGCCCCCACTTCGGCTCAAATTGTCCGTTTGGGTAAGCCAGGTCTAGAACAATCTACCTCAGGTTTTTCACTTAGAATAACTCAGCCATGGACCGGATCCCTAGTAGGAACATCTATTTGCATCATGTACATTTGGCCTTGGAGACTCAACACAGGGGTTGGGTCTGTGGCCCTTGGCCTTAAAGGGCATTATTTCGAACTTATCGAAATGTTAACCTATCGTCATTCGATCAAGGTCGAACTCTTCTTCTTTGGAGAAGGACCTTGGCCTTAAAGGGTGTTATTTCTAACTTGTAGAAATATTAACCCGTCGTCGTTCGATCAAGGTCGAACTCTTCTTATTTGGCGAGGCCCTTGGCCTTAAAGTGTATTATTTCTAACTTGTCGAAATGTTAACCCGTCGTCGTTCGATCAAGGTTGAACTCTTCTTCTTTGGCGAAGGCCCTTGACCTTAAAGTGTATTATTTCGAACTTGTCGAAATATTAACCTGTCGTTGTTCGATCAAGGTCGAACTCTTCTTCTTTGGCGAAGGCCTTATGATCGAACGACAATGGGTTAACATTTCGACAAGTTCGAAATAATACACTTTAAGGCCAAGGGCCTTCACAAAAGAAGAAGAGTTCGACCTTGATCGAACGACGACGGGTTAATATTTCGATAACTTTGAAATGACACCCTTTAAGGACAAGGGCCTTCTCCAAAGAAGAAAAGTTCGACATTGATCGAACGACGACGGGTTAACATTTCGACAAGATCGAAATAATACACTTTAAGACCAAGGCCTTCGCCAAAGAAGAAGAGTTCGACCTTGATCGAACAACGACAGGTTAATATTTCGACAAGTTCAAAATAATACACTTTAAGGCCAAGAGTTCGACCTTGATCGAACGACGACGGGTTAACATTTCGATAAGTTCGAAATAACAACCTTAAGGACAAGGGCCTTGGCTAAAGAAGAAGAGTTTGACCTTGATCGAACGACGACGGGTTAACATTTCGATAACTTTGAAATGACACCCATTAAGGACAAGGGCCTTCGCCAAAGAAGAAAAGTTCGACATTGATCGAACAACGACGGGTTAACATTTCGACAAGATCGAAATAATACACTTTAAGACCAAGGCCTTCGCCAAAGAAGAAGAGTTCGACCTTGATCGAATGACGACGGGTTAACATTTTGATAAGTTCGAAATAACGCCCTTTAAGGCCAAGGGCCTTCGCCAAAGAAGAAGAGTTCGACCTTGATCGAACGACAACGGGTTAATATTTTGACAAGTTCGAAATAATACATATTAAGGCCAAGGGCCTTCGCCAAAGAAGAAGAGTTCGACCATGATCGAACGACGACGGGTTAAC
Source organism: Nicotiana sylvestris (assembly GCF_000393655.2). Lineage (NCBI taxonomy): Eukaryota > Viridiplantae > Streptophyta > Magnoliopsida > Solanales > Solanaceae > Nicotiana > Nicotiana sylvestris. The sequence goes on from NC_091058.1 coordinate 72,092,619, forward strand.
ATCTCGATATGTTCAAAATAACACACTTTAAGGCCAAGTTCCTTCGCCAAAGAAGAAGAGTTTAACCTTGATCGAATGACGACGGGTTAACATTTCGACAAGATAGAAATAATACACTTTAAGGCCAAGGCCTTCGCCAAAGAAGAAGAGTTCGACCTTGATCGAACGACGACGGGTTAACATTTCAATAAGTTCGAAATCACGCCCTTTAAGGCCAAGGGCCTTCGCCAAAGAAGTAGAGTTTGACCTTGATCGAATGACGATAGATTAACATTTCTATATGTTCGAAATAACACCCTTTAAGGCCAAGGGCCTTTGCCAAAGAAGAAGAGTTCGACCTTGATCGAATGACGACGGGTTAACATTTCGACAAGATAGAAATAATACACTTTAAGGCCAAGGCCTTCGCCAAAGTAGAAGAGTTCGACCTTGATCGAACAACGACGGGTTAATATTTCGACAAGTTCGAAATAATACACTTTAAGTCCAAGGGCCTTCGCCAAAGAAGAAGAGTTCAACCATGATCGAATGATGACGGGTTAACATTTCGTAATTGAAAAAAAAAATCATTGTGAAAGCCGAGGAATAAAATGGGTTGTTTTAGAAAATTCCCAAAAAATAGTTTTAAGTTTTGAAAAAAAGAAGTGTTAATTAAATAAAAAAAATATATATAAAAAAAATGATTTTTTTATGAGTGTCTGTTTTCAAAATGAGTCTTGATTTTATTAAAATGGATCGCAGATACAAAATGAGCACCACCCAAAACCCACCATCCGCAAATGCAGATGAGTTTCTATTTCGGCTTCAGATGTGGTGGCATGAGTTAGGAGAAGATGGTCAAAAATGGGTCGTTAAGCATTTGGGGACTCTCACAGATATTATGAAAGTTAAACCACGTGATGACTTGATTGCGGCGTTAGTAACTTTTTGGGACCCCGTTCACAATGTCTTTCGCTTCTCTGATTTCGAGCTTACTCCTACATTAGAAGAAATAGCTGGATATGCCGGTTTTGACGGAGATTTATGAAACCAAAGTCTTATATTCCCAAAAGCTCCCTCAGTGCATCGATTCTTTGGGCTTCTAAACATCAGTAATCAAATCAAAAAAAGCAATGTTATCAACGGGTGTTGTTCTTTCAACTTCCTATATTCAAGGTTCGGAAAGCCAGATGGATTTGAAATTCATGAGAAGGGCCTTACTAATAAGCAGAACAGAGACACCTGGCAGATTCACCGTCGCTTCGCTTTCATGGTGGCTTTTCTAGAAATCATGGTCTTCCCAAACAAAGAACGAACAATTGATATTCGCGCAGCTAAAGTTGTACAGGTCCTCACTACCAAGGAAAATCACACCCTTGTCCCGATCATTCTCTCAGACATTTATCGAGCATTGACATCACACCCTTGTCCCGATCATTCTCTCAGACATTTATCGAGCATTGACCTTATGTAAATCAGGGGCAAAGATCTTCGAAGGGTGCAAAATTCTGTTGCAAATGTGGATGGTTGAACATCTTCAACATCACCCCAAGTTCATACAATATGGTCCAAGCCATGATAATTTCATCGAGAGTTATGAAGAAAGAACAAAAGACTATAAGTCACCAGAAGGGGTCGAAGCCTGGGTATCTCGTCTGAGATCTTTAACGGCAAGTCAAATTGAATGGACTTTGGGATGGCTCCCGATAAGGGAAGTGATACACATGTCAACCTCGAATAGTTATTTGTTACTATTGGGATTAAGAAGCATTCATCCATATGCGCCACAGAGAGTTCTGAGACAACTAGGGAGATACCAAGTAGTTCCTGATGATGAAGATTTGAGTATGCAAGTAATCGAGCTACACCCTGAAGCCACTCTTCCCGAGGCTTTAATTCAGCAGATGTGGAATGGATGTCGATACTTGAAAAGTGATACTCAAGTTCCAGACACTACAAAGGGCGAGACGAATTCAGGATATGCAAGGTGGTTTGAGAAACGATCCCGCGTAGATGATGCACCAGAACCCGATCTAAGAAGGCCTATAAAAAGACCCCATGTTCAAACCTTTAACGATAAAATCCAAGAGAGGTTGATTTGGGGAGAAAAGGAAAAGGGGTATAAAGCAACCATCCATGCCTTAAAATAAAATTTGAGGAGCCTCAGTTTGGAGAAAGATTTGCAAGCACAAGAAGCAAAAGGCGAGAAGAAGAGTCTGGCTTGTGAGAATAAAAATCTTCACACTCACTTTCAAAAAATGAAGAAAGCTTCTGAAACACCAATGAGGAGTTGGAAGGATAAAAAAATCATCGCAAATCTTTTTGAAAAAATGCAAGATTATGATTCCATTTTTGCAAAAACCGAAAAGGCGTTGAGCAAAGCTAAAGAAAGAATCCAACAATTAAACGAAGAGGCCATATCTAATAAGGAACGCCAAGTAAGGCAATCCGAAGAAGACAGGGCACAATTTAAGAAGGAGAAAGACCGTTAGATACATTCAGAAGCCCAACTTCATGCACAACTGGAAGAAGCGAGAAGATACAACAGAGAACATCAACATGCATACATCGACAGAGAAAGAGAACAGGCAAGACTCGATCAGGCCAGACTCCGAGCTCAATTAGAGTCAGCTTTAGATCGTGAAGACCGTATCAGAGATATAGCCACCACTCGCCAACAACAACTACAAAATCAAGACCAACGTCTCCAAGATTTCAGGGCACAAATCCATGATTTAGCGGTTTACACCTCTCAAAGTTATGTAAACTACCAATGGATGGATTATGAAAGATTTATAGAGCACGCACCTAGTTTTGCCCGTCATCTGGCAATGGAGTTAGAAAGAATGTATCGTACGCTGGGAGGTCATCCAGGTCAAGCCCCACCATGAGCAGATGATCCAATGATTGAAAACAAAAGTGGGGAGTGGAGCATGTTCACAACTATTGAGAGTTATGTCTTTTGTTTGATTTGGGTTTGTGTCGAGTTTTAAACCATTTTATAATGTTTTTTCAAATGTAATGTCTGTTCCATCTTTGTAAAATAAATAAAAGTGTTGACAATTGCTTTACGTCCGAACTACGCAAGGTCTGATTCATGCGGGGGCATGATACGTAGGCAATCTCTATAAGATTCGACCACAATCATAAAAAATAATAAACAAATTGAAAGTGAGTAACAATAAAAAATTCAAGAAAGCTGGGATGACACAAGCAGCTGAGCAAATGCATAATAGAAAAGGGTTATTTGTCTAGGAACATTGCATCTCCACGTGCAATTATATATGTGTTAAACTCTCAAAACTAACAAGTTTGCTCATTTCCAGAATTCAAGCAGTTAGTTTTTCTAAGAGATACTGGCATATTATCACTATCACACCAGATCAAAAGGACCGATACCCGAAAGTATGTCTATTCCGGATGTCGACACAGGTATTGAGATAGAGGAGATGGACGTTGGCAAAATGAAAGAAGAAATGCTTAAACTCAAGCAGCAAATGGCTGAGATGTACCGAGCCTGGTCTACAGGGCAATCACCCCCATCTTACCTAGCTAACCCTGCTCCATCAGTAGCCCAAGCTCAGGATAATCTTACCACTGAACTATCCCCAAATTTCCCCATCTACCAACACTACTGAGGCACCACCTCTCAGACGCCGTAGTCTCCACCTCCGAAACCAGTTCTATACCATCCTCCACTAGCGACTCCTGTCTTCGTAGCACCTCCCCCGGCTACATTCCACAAATATCCTAGTGAGCCTATACTCCAGGCCCAGGACAATCAATACTACCCCCCGGAGCCCACCTTCAAAGCCTCTGAAATCCATTCAACTACTCCTCGTTTTGACCTCCCAACCGAAATTGACAAGCCAGCCAAAAATGCTGAACAAGAAGAGATGTTCAGAAAGGTCAAAAGCCTAGAACAATCGTTCCGAGATATGCGAGGGTTAGGAGGACAGGTCAGTGTGGCCTACAAGGATTTATGCTTATTCCCAAATGTGCAATTGCCAGTTGGTTTCAAGATGCCCAAATTTGACCTATATAACGGGCACGACGATCCAGTAGCCCACTTGAGAGGATTCTGCAGCAAGATGCGAGAAACTGGGGGAAGATATGAATTATTGATGGCTTACTTCAGTCAAAGTTTGAGCGGATCAGCTTTAGAGTGGTATACACGCCAGGACCATGGGAGATGGTACACCTGGGATGCCCTAGCACAGGCATTTGCTTACCACTTCCAATACAATCTGGAAATCATCCCAGATCGACTATCTTTGACAAAATTCGAGAAAAAACACAATGAAAGTTTTAGAGAGTATGGTTTCCGGTGGAGGGAACAGGCAGCAAGGGTGGATCCTCCTATGAAGGAAAGTGAAATGGTAGACTACTTCCTACAAGCCCTGGAGCCAACTTACTATGCCCATTTGGTTTCAGCGGTAGGAAAATCATTCAACGAAGTAGTGAAGATGGGAGGTATGGTGGAAGAAGGCCTCAAGACAAATAAAATCATGAGTTATTCGGCTATTAAGGCGACTACTCAAGCTATTCAAGGCGGAGTAGGAGGAATTGGAAGAAAGAAAAGGGAGGAAGCAGCGGTGGTTGATTCAGGAACTTGGTCGGGATCCGGAGGTTCACCTCATTACTACAATCAACATCGATCCCACCAATCAACTTACCACCACAATTCACCCCAACACTACTATCACCCGTCGGAACCTCATTTTTCCATCAATCATGCACAAGCATACAATCAACCACCTGCTCATGCTCATTGGCGTGCCCCTGTCATACCAAGTACTTACCCACGAGCCTACCCCGGACCAGGTTTCAGGCATAGTCAAGCATTCAGGGGAGAAAGGGAACAGAAAAAGAAAACCTTCACTCCATTGGGTGAATCCTACACTAGTCTGTTCCACAGGTTGAGACAGCTAGACATGCTAAGGCCGATACAATCCAAGCTGCCCAATCCTCCTCCAAAGAATCTGGACTACACCATAAGCTGTGAGTATTGTTCTGGTACACCAGGCCATGATGCAGAAAAATGCTGGAATTTGAAGAATGCAATATAAGAGCTGATTGATACTAACAAAATTGAAGTTCAAACCCCCGAAGCTCCCAATATCAACAAAAATCCAATGCCACCCCATCAAGAGGCCAATATGATAGAAATAGTACGGGCTGATGGGGAAACAAAGAAGCCATCACAAACCGTCATGATGATTAGGTCTCATGAAGCCAAGCCAGTTAAGCAGTTAACAGAGGAGAAGTCGGTGCCTGAGCAAAACAAAAATGGTGATGAACCATCTGTGGTATTTGAGAAGGGATATTCAAGCAAAGTTGCTACAAAGCAGGAAGGATTAAAAGTGATTGTACCAGGGGTCGCCAGCAAACCCATTGTAGTCGTGGAAGGAGCCCGTATAGAGCGGGTTATTATCAAGCCGGTAACCCAGTTACCAGTGATCAACAACAAGGCCATTCCATGGAACTATGAACGGGTGACGGTAATGTACAAAGGAAAAGAAGTCAAGGAAGAAGTCTGTGAGGTGCAAGGCTTGACTCGTTCAGGAAGATGTTTCACTCCCGAGGAGTTAAGAAAAACTAAAAATCCAACACTAATAAAGAAAGCTATGATGGAAGAAGAAGCGGAAGAATTTTTGAGAAAAATGAAGCTCCATGACTATTATGTTGTGGATCAATTGAAAAAGACGCCCGCTCAAATTTCATTATTGTCATTACTGATCCATTCAGAGGAGCACCGTCAAGCTTTGATGAAAATCCTGAATGAGGCACACGTTCCTGATAAGATCTCCGTGAATCATTTGGGAAAAATAGCCAACAGAATCTTTGAGGCAAACAGAATCACATTTTCTGATGATGAACTGCCTATGGAAGGTACTGAGCACAACAGAGCTCTTTACCTCACATTGAAATGTGAAAACTCCGTAGTAACCTGAGTATTGGTTGACAACGGGTCAAGCGCAAATATCTGCCCTCTCTCCACTCTGGGCAAGTTGAAAATCAAAGAGGAGAGGATCCAGAAGAATAGTATTTGCGTACGGGGGTTTGACGGTGGAAGCAGAGATTCATTTGGCGACATAGTGCTGGAGCTGACAATAGGGCCCGTTGAATTCACAATGGAGTTTCAAGTGCTGGACATAACTGTTTCCTATAATTTGTTGTTGGGTCGACCATGGATCCATGCTGCTAAAGCAATCCCGTCAACACTGCACCAGGTGGTCAAGTTTGAATGGGATAAACAGGAAATAGTTATGCATGGGGAAGACAGTTTAAATGCTCCCAGCAGTGCCATTATGCCGGTCGAGGGAATAGAAAATGACCAGGGACCATGGGTTTACCAAGTGTCCGACACAATGTCGGTAGAGAAAATTCTAGAGGGGAAATACATTCCGAATCCAAAGATAACCTCTGCATCAGTCATGGTAGCCTATGAAATGTTAAAAAATGGTTTTATACCCGGCAAAGGTTTGGGCTCATCTTTGCAAGGAATTATACAACCAGTATCTCTCCCCGAGAACTGGGGAACATTTGGTTTGGGATTCATACCCACTGTCACAGACGTGAGAAAGGCCAGAAAGCTGAAACAAAAGGCATGGGTTCTTCCAAAACCAGTCCCACATCTATCAAAGTCTTTTATCAAGATCGGTGCTAAAAATCACCCGATAACAACAATTCCTAAATCCTTGGTCAATCTTGAGAAGGAATTAATTGAAAGATTTGAGAAATTGTTTGATGATGTGAATATGGTGGAAAGCAGTGAAGGTTCTAGCGACGCAGAAGTGCAATTCGTCGGGCCAGAGACAAGGCTTAATAATTGGAAAACCACTCCTCTCCCCATTCGAAAGGGGTCTTGGTAGTTTATTTTGATTTTCCTTCAGTTTGTTTGGGTTGCCTCAGAGTTGTAATCCCAATGTTTATCTTACAGTTTGTTTGAAGTGTGCAAACCTTGTTATCTTTCATCATCTAATAAAATACAGTTCCCCTTTCATTATCATTCCTGATATTTTTCTTTTCTTTTCTTCTTTTTTTCTGTACAGTTCTTTTTACGCTGACTCTAGTGATATGGCATGCATGAGGAATCCTCAGTCCAGTCTTAAAAATCAATCTGATTCCGAAATAATAATTCAAGAAGTATATTGTGATTATGAATCAGAATATGATGAGGATGAGGCTTTCGAAGAGATTAGTAAAGAGTTAATTCATTTTGAGGAAAAAACCAAACCTAACCTGAGTGATACCGAAGATATCAACATAGGGGACACGAATAATATCCGAGAAACTAAAATAAGTGTCCATCTCAAACCAAAGATCCGAGAAGAGTTGATTAAAGTACTCATAGAATTCAAAGATGTTTTTGCATGGTCGTATGATGACATGCCAGGTTTGAGCACTGATTTAGTGGTTCACAAATTGCCCACTGATCCAATGGTGCCTCTTGTCAAGCAAAAATTGAGAAAGTTCAAGCCTGATATGAGTGTGAGAATTAAAGAAGAAATCACCAAACAGTTAGAGGCAAAGGTCATTTGAGTCACTCGATATCCTGTTTGGTTGGCTAATATCGTTCCTGTGCCAAAGAAAGAAGCAAGATCAGAGTATGCGTCGATTATCGCAATCTCAACAAAGCAAGTTCGAAG